>NW_018744472.1:0-188443 GCF_001683475.1 Chenopodium quinoa
TTCCCATAGGGCGCTCGTAGCAGGATCCCTCGTAATGATCTGGTGAAGTCGAGGGATCAAATCGCCGGCTCCAGAACCGTGGTGGCGAAGCGTGCCATCGACTATGCCGGAGAGTGATCGATGAGAGACATGGTTTTCACGGCAGAAAACCAACTGGTCTGGAGCATCATTTCCTAATTTTTTTAGTTATTTATTGAATTATACGCTAAATTTTTACCTCCAAGCTAAAAAATGGCAAAATTATGGTATTTAGTTCCTCCATGACAAACTAATACTACAGTTCTCTTAGCCGCATGATACTATGTTCTCCATGACAATATAGTACATATGCAAAATATGAATCAGTACATCATTTCACAAGATTCACCACCATTTTTTCACCATTTCAAGAGCAAAGGAATAACATGAACATTATTTCACAAAGTAGTGCCCAAAAATGGTGATTTGCTCAATTTTCCATCAAATCATGCAATTCTTTTCTCAAATTTCTCACAAAACACACATACATACATATACAAGTAAAATCATGACAAGAATTTCACCATAAAACCTCAAAATTAAAAATCCTCAAATTGATTTTTGAGGGTTTTTCATGAAATTTCTTGAAGCAAATTTGAGATAAAAGTTAAGAGGAACTTACATAGATCCTTGTAGAGAGTCGAGAATGAGGAAGGAGGCAGAAAATTAGAGCAAAATCGGTGAAAATTCGAGCTTCACAGGCTCGAAAAATTTGGATAAAAATTGAAACACAGCCGCCGTGACACGGTTGCGCTTAACCGTTGAACGGTAAAAGGGTGACGTGTCACGGGGTTTGATTCCGTGTCACGGGAATTACTGAAGTCGCTGGAGCTCCGGTGACTCTGGGAGCGACTTCGAACAACAGCAACAGCAGTAGGCAGCACGAAACAGTAGCAGCGGCTCGCAGCAGAAGGAAAAAATAAAAAAAAGGGGAATACAAAACCGCCGTGGCACGGTTGCCGTTCCCGTGTCACGGCAAGCTCGGACGGCCGACGGTTTCCCTTAAACGTGGCGCGACGTTTGTGTGAAGCAAGAAGGTGAAAATGGAGAAGTATAGAGAAGAGATGAGAAATGGCGAAATGGTGGAAGCAAAATGTGAATTTAAAGCAAAAAAGTAACCGTTGCAACGGACCCCGTTCACCGTGCCACGGTTACCGTTATTGTGTAACGGTACAATTTGACGTGGAACGCTGATTCACGCTGACCAATTCAAACAGCAAAATAAAAAAAAGGGGGGGAAATATTCCCGTGACACAGGAATTTATCCCGTCTGACGGGAGGAGTTCCCGTGTCACGACAAAGAATTGACGTGGCACGGCAGACTCTGTGCATTGTCAGCAAATATTCCTGACATTTTTGACCAGTTTGAATGATTTTTCAAGCTTATTGGGCGATTATTTTTCGCTAGAATTACGCGAAAAATTCTAACTGATATTTAAGGGGGAGTAAAATTACCATTTTACCCCTAGTAAATATCAAAGTCTATTTTTCGGCATCTTAAGCACTTAATATGGTCGGATAATCGGCTTAAAATTGTGTAACATCAAGCATGGAAAGCCGCCAAATACCTTTGTCGTCTTTCCTCAAGCATGGAAAGCGTTATCGGTGGATTTTTCTTCAAGTATAGAAAACCGCCAAGTCGGCTTTCCTCAAGCATGGAAAGCGTTATCGGTGGATTTTTCTTCAAGTATAGAAAACCGCCAAGTCGGCTTTCCTCAAGCATGGAAAGCGTTATCGGTGGATTTTTCTTCAAGCATAGAAAACCGCCAAATTCCTTTGTCGGCTTTCCTCAAGCATGGAAGGCATTATCGGTGGATTTCTTCAAGCATAGAATGACACCAAATTCATTCGTCGACTTTCCTCATGCAAGAAAAGTATTATCCAGTAGCTTTCTTCAGGCTTAGAAAGGTACCAAACTCTTCAGTCGGCTTTCCTCAAGCATGGAAAGCGTTTCAACAAATGTCACTTGGTGGATTCCTTCAAGCATAGGAAGCTCCCAAATTCGTTTGTCACCAATACACTGGTGCCATATACGTATTCTATCCCTTTACTCTTTTATCTGTGGAATTAACATTTTACTGCAGGTATCGGCGTATACAGAGTGATTTAGGATCGCCGAACGTCTTAAATCATTCTCCGTCCCTATCGGCTACTTTGACTATCGTTTTCGAAACTGACGTTTCTACAAACTCAGTAAAAGTGGGGGCTTCTGTAGACACCTAAAAATGTCTCCCCAAAACCAAACCCGATGATGAACAACCTTTCACTGCCACTATTGGTCGGGTTTAGTATTTAAACCATAGAGTGCTTAAAAAATCGTATTTTATTAAATTCATATTTTTGAACAATCCATGGATTAGTCTTGATGTTTGGTAAAAGCATAGTTTTAATTTCAGCCCAAACTTATTAATTAATTCTAGCCCAAACCTTTTTATTTTATTGTTTTATTATTGGCCCAAACCTTTTATTTATTTATATTTAATTATTTTCTTATTTTAGCACGAATAATAAAAGTCAGAAAAAGGCCTGAAATTATCAATCGGCACTTAAAAAAGCCGAAAGAAATTAGGGTTAAAAATGAATTTAGACGGAAAATGGACTGGAATTTCCCGCGCCACGGCAGACTGCCACCGTTTCACGGGAACCCTTCCCGTCTGACGGTGGGACTTCCCGTGACACGGGAGGTCTGCCGTGACACAGGACATTTCGTGTCCTTTCCGCGTAAACCCTTAACGCGTTTTTCATCCAGTTTTCTGAAAATTTCCCGCGTCACTCCAAAAGTGTACCGTGGCACGGGAAAGTGTACCGTCTGACGGTGGAGCTTCCCGTGTCACGGTACAGGCTGACCGTGTCACGCGATATTTTTTTAGGGTTTTTATCATTTTAGGGTTCCGTGTGCTCCCTCAGCACATTTTCCCTATAAATACCCCCTTATTTCTTATGTACGGGGCACCAAGTAATTTTATTATATTATTTTCTCTCTTCTATGCTATTAGCCTAAACACTAGCCTACCCTTTTCACTTCAAAATTCCTTCTTCAAGCACTCAAAGGAGTCCATATTTTACTCGAGGTTATGTCCTTAAGCCAAGGCGTGAAAGGTAGAACTGTTTGAGGGTTTGGCCCCAAAATCAACTTTATTTTATTTAATTTAATTTAATTATTGTTTATTATTTCCTTGAAGTTATTAACTCGTTTATTATTTTGTAGTTGCAAACAAACAGAATCAAAGTAAGGATCATGCTCCTTTTATTTTTATTATTTTTCTAACGATTTTATGTTGTTGGAATTGTGATTAATTTGGTTTTAATATTAATGTTATTCTATTATTGATCACAATATTGCATGTTTAAAGGGAATATGTAATTGAAAATCACGCCTAATAAGATAATTTGGACAACCGGTTTAGGATCCTTTTAATCTTGTTATTAATTGAAGTGATCACCAATATTTTAGAATTATATGTTGCATTAATATTCAACCAATTTAGTAAAATAATAGTTTGGAGCGAATCGAATATTTTGTTTGTATGCAATTCAAGTTTCGAATTTTCAAGAAATTCGTGAACAAACATGCGCGAAATTCATTAAAACCTGAGTGAGTTTGGAAAAAGCTTACATAGATCGGGAAAATGGATGGAATAAGCTTTGATTTGCAACAAATTTGAGCGAATTCGATTAAGAAACGAGCAAGAACGAGTAAATTGAAGTTCACGAGCAATTCTCGAGCAAAAACGAGCAGCAGTAGCGGAAATGAAGAAGAAAGGGGTATATATGGAAAACCCGACTCTAGCGCCAAGAGACCGGCCTTGGCGCCACACAATAAGGCTTAGCGCCTGGCGCTAGTTTCAACGTCTGGCGCTAGAGCTAAATGTGCGGCGCTAGCAATATTTCAGCGGCGACAGACTGTTCAGCCACTCAGTGCGGTTATTTCGACCTCGTGCCATATTTTTTTGGGTTCCTTGGTACACCAGTTAGCCCCTCTAAGAAATTTAACATGATTTAGTAATCGGCTCGATTACAATTTAATCGACCTAATGAATGATCGTCTCACTTAGCTTAAAGCGCCTAAGCATTGGCTCATCAAAAGGCACCGACATACTGGTTCATATAGCAGAAAGCACCGACATACTGGTTCATAAACAGTAGAGGCACCGTTATACAGGTTTAAAAGCAGCAAAAGCACCAACGTACAGGCATAGCGGAAACAAAGTTCAAGCGAGCTTTTAAAAGATCGACAAGCGTGGGTCGTCAGTAATTTTCCTCGAAATATTATCGCAGCAAATGAGGATAACTTCAAGTAAGTATATCTTCGGTAGCATTCCCCAGCATGCGGAGAGTTGTCACAAACAACTGGAGGTGATTTCAAGCGAAGTTGTCTTCGATCGTGTTCCCTGGCTTGCGGAAGATGGTCACAAAGTGCTAGATGGTGGTTTCAAGAGAAGCAATCTTCGATGGGGTTCTCTAGCTTGCAAAAGTCTATCATGGCGGAATTGGAGGCAGTTACAAGCGTAGCAGTCTTCAGGCGGCATCCTCTAGCTTGTAGGAGGTCGTCAAAAATACAGAAATACAACAATGCATTAGTAAATCGGTTACCTTCAGAGACGTGTGCTCGGCAGTGGAAGATACGCGTTTCTTAACTTTTTTACCTGTTTTAACTAACGCTAGTTTGTAGGTATCGACGTTACAAGAGTGGTTTAGGATCGCAGAACGTTCTGAATCATTCTCCGTCCCTATCGATACTTTGACTTTTGTTTTCGAAACTTGCGTTTCTCCAAACTCTGTCAAAGTGGGGGCTTCTGTAGACACCCATTTGTGTCTCCCCAAAACCAAACCTGGTGATGAGTACCTTTCGCGTCGAATCATAATCGAATGAAGTGAAAGTGTGGAAAGTTTAGTGTTGCGGATAGTTTTAATTTCTTTTCTTTTCTCTCTGTTTTTGAAAACCTATTATAAGAAAATAGCCAATCCAGTTTGGTTGGTCCATAGTATGGGTCCAATAATTGTAGTTGGATGGGGCTTGAAAAGAGCTTTCCAACGATATATTATAAACCCAATTCCGATGAATAATGAGTAAGTTATGGCCAAATTACTAAACTGGACCCGGTTTGAGCCTTATATGCGGCCCAATGATCTAGAGGAGGGCCTAATATGGATTTATCATTCCTAATGCAATTAGGATTGGTTTTAGTCTTCTAGATTCTTCTAGAAGGTTCTTTTCATTCCTAATTCAATTAGCATTGATAAATTGACTTTTGTTGACTTTTTAGAGTTTTAATCAGAATAAAAGAGTGTTTTTAAGGAAAATACGATTTTGCCCTTCTGTACAGCTAAAATTTATCTGAATTTAGAAAACGCGTGAAAAAATTAATTAGCGCCTGGCGCTAATGCCTGGCGCCTGGCGCAAATGGTCAGCGTCTGGCGCTAACTTCTTTTTTCCTCGTTGAAACTCGAATTTGCTTTTATATCCTTTTGGCTGATTTTCTCTATAAATAGCCTCCTAAAAACTCCGTTTTTCATCAACAACTCTCTAATTCTCTTCTCTCTCGAACAGATGAGCAAGATCTCTGAAGAGTTCACTTATGTGGAACAACCTGTCACCTCTTCGTCCATAAGAGAGAAGCTTCCTGAGAAGTTTTCCACTACTGACATTCCCAAATTCAAGCCTACTGATAATCCGCTTTTCCATTTGAAGGCTTTTTCTGCAACTATGGCTCTTAAGGGAGTAGATGTGACACTCTTCCCTACGGTGTTCCCTCTTTCCTTAGAGCATGCCTGTCAACAGTGGTTCTATTCTTTGGAATCCAAACATGTCACGACTTGGGAGGATGTTGCTGAAAGCTTCATGAATCGTTACAAGTGTAACATCCAGGCCAAGACTTCTGAACATGAACTCTCCATTCTCAAACAGAAAGAGAATGAAGGCTTCACCACTTACTTAAGCAAGTGGAGGGAAACAGCTGCGCTCCTGGTGGATCCCCCCAAGGAGAAAGAAATGGTTCGCTTGTTCATTGCCAATCTGACTCATAAGTACAAGCAACACTTGAAGTTTCTGCCTCTGAGTACCTTTGACGCTGTATACGATATTGGAATCAATATCGAAGATGAACTAATGAAGTCTGTTGGTAGCAACAATAACAACAGCACTTGGAAAAACAAGAAGAACGACACTCCTTCTTCTTCGTCTTCTAAGCCCAATAATGCTGCCAACAATATCAACATCAATGATGTGCTGGCCCTTAATGCTCCTCATCAAAGATTCCAAAGGCAAAGGAGGGTTTACACGCCTTTGGGAATGACTTATGATGCTGCGTATGACCGTTTGCATGGTCAAGGACTGATTATGCCAATCGGACCATTTCCAGAACGTCGGCCAGAGAACAAGACCGCTAGCTATGACCCCCAATGCTTATTGCAAGTTTCATCAAGGCAAGGGTCATAATACTGAGAAGTGTTGGAGGCTGAAGGATGCAATCCAAGATCTGATCGATGCTAATCAACTTCCTGTTCTTCCAGGGGGCAAGAAGCATAACATTCAAACAGGTCCTCTTTCTGATGCTTTGGCTATCATGGGAGATGAAGTCTCCTTTGATCCGTCGATACTCATTCAACCTGTGAATGAACCTCTACCGGAAGTTGTATTTATCTCAAGTACTGAAGAAGTGAATGGAATTTGGGATAGTGATGATGAAGACGTCTATCTCAAGGATATAGCATGTTCATCTCTTAGAACCAGTAAAGACGTTTGGGGGGACTTTGAGGTCAAGGTTCTCACTAGAAGTGGATGGTTGCAACAACCTAATCCACCTCCACCTCCACCACAATCACATCCGATAGTTGATCCCATCGACCCTGTGAACAGCGATGTGGTCAAAGAACTGCAAAAGACCAAGGTGGAGATGAATGTATGGAATCTTTTGGCCACTTCCCACGAGCATCGAAAGGCTGTGATGAATGCTCTGGTGAAGATAGGAGTTGATGATGACATGACTCCTCAAGGACTGGTCAACTTTCTCACTACTAAGTTACCAAGTACTAGCAATCTGATTTCGTTTTCTGATAAGGATCTGCCCCCGGAAGGGTATCAACATAATAAGGCCTTACACCTCACTATGGTGTGTAGGCAGATGAATGTTCCCATGAGCCTGGTTGATAATGGCTCTGCAATCAATGTGTGCCCACTCCGTAATTCAATGAAGTTGGCCATAAAGAATGAAGAATTGACTCCCTCAACTCAAGGGATTCGCGCTTATGATAATACTCGCCGTCAAGCCATGGGTACTATCATACTGAATATAACTACTGGGGCCATTGAATGTCGCACCAAATTTCAGGTGGTGGATTAAGGCCTCTTTCAATCTGTTGTTAGGACGCCCTTGGCTTCATGAGCTAAAGGCGATTCCGTCATCGCTTCACCAGAAAGTGAAAGCCATAGTTGGAGGGGTTCCGATTACTATCGATTCTTCTCCTATGCGCATTCAAGTTATTGATACTCCTATCGTCCATGTTGAACATGACGAAGAAGATGAAGATCTTTGGGGGTTTTCATTAAATGATGTTCTCGTAATCGAAGAGGAGGAAAAGTGCCATCTCGACTTCGATCCCTATTCAAACACCAGTATCAATGCCATTCTGAAGAAGCAAGGTCATTTCCCTAGAATGACCCTTGGACTCAAGAAGAAAATGGCTGAATCTTGGGGCCATCCTGGTGCGCTCAAGAAGGATACTTTTGGCTTGGGATTCAAGCCAACAAAAGAAGATCTGAAATGAGCTGCATTGAAGATGAAGGCTCGCAATAACACTCGAATCACGAAGATGGAAATGGCCATGGATCCGTATCCGTTCACCCTCAATGGCCAGTACATCAAAGAAGGGGAAGACTTCCCATGCTATGAATTCCCTGAGCCATTCGTCCATGATGGGATCCGTGAACCAGGATTCGAGGTGTTCCTCGATTGTGACTTCGTTGGCGAAAACGAAGAGCTCTTCACAACCGAGAAGCCGGCTAGCCTGAACTCTGATGATCTAGGAATCAACCTTCTTTTTGGAATGGAGAAAAATGAGTCCAAGACGGTCCGCAATGATAACTCCGAGCTCGTTCAAGTTGTCATAGCGAACAACGAATTTGACCCCTCCCAGTTAATTGTCCAAGCTGACAACATTTCAAGAGGATGGCGCAAGACATTGAGGATCACTATGCCGAGTGGAGAGAAGTTGGAAATAACCGCTGGCGAGGGTCCTATGTTTGATGAGTCTGAGTCGTTTGGGTCCGAGTCCGAGTCTGAGTCTAAGTCTGTAGACGAATCCTTAGAGTCTGAGGCCGACCCTCTTTCTGCTATAGAGTTCAACCCTTAGTCTCTTGTTGAGTCCTCTCTTTCTACTCCTAATAATTTTGGTGAGGTCGCAGCCGACCTTGCCTCTCTTGATGTATTACCCAGTGAATTCAATAAAATGAGTACCTTTGCTTACGATGCGTGCCATTCCCCTAGCCCTGACCAATATTGCTTTGCTAATGATTAAAATGACAAAGAAATAATAGAAGCAATGGAAGAACACAAAAATAAAACAGCAGTTATTGAAGATACAGAAACAGTTAACATTTCCAATGATACGACTGTTAAAGAAGTAAAAATTGGATTAACACTAAGTCAAGATGAACGTAAAGAGCTAATTAACTTGCTTAGTGAATTTGTTGATGTATTTGCGTGGTCATACCAAGATATGCCAGGAATTGACAAGGATATAGCTCAGCATACAATACCACTCATTCCAGGTATGAAGCCTGTCAAACAAAAGCTGCGCCGAATGAAACCTGATGTGGCTCTCAAAATCAAGGAAGAAATTAGGAAGCAATTGGCCGCAAGTTTCATCAGAGTATCCAAGTATCCGGAATGGATAGCAAATGTGGTTCCAGTTCTAAAGAAGGATGGAAGGGTCAGAATGTGTGTTGATTATAGGGATCTCAATAAAGCAAGCCCAAAAGATGGGTTCCCTCTACCTCACATTGACATTCTGGTCGATAATACACCAAACCATGCACTCCTGTCATTCATGGATGGTTACGCCGGATATAATCAGGTATTGATGGCCGAAGAAGACATGGAGAAAACCACATTCATCACGCAATGGGGTACATATTGCTATACGGTAATGCCATTCGGGTTGAAAAACGCGGGTGCCACCTACCAAAGAGCAGCTACATCATTGTTACATGACATGATACACAAAGAGGTGGAGGTCTATGTCGATGATATGATCGTTAAGTCTAAAGATCGCCCAGGCCATATTATTGCCCTTCGCAAGTTCTTTGAAAGACTCCGCAAATACAACACGAGATTAAATCCAGCAAAATGTGCATTCGGAGTCACGTTAGGCAAATTACTTGGATACGTGATCAGTTCTCGAGGGATTGAAATATAGATCCTTCGAAAGTAAAAGCGATCATGGCCATGCCACCACCCAAAAATGAGAAGGAGATTCGAGGCTTCATTGGAAGGTTGCAGTATATAAGTAGGTTCATATCAAAGCTCACAACGATATGTGAACCTATATTCAAGAAGCTTAAGAAGAATGTCCCAGTGACATGGGATGATGATTGCCAAAAGGCTTTCGACAAAATCAAAGAATATTTGGCAAACCCACCCGTGCTAGCGCCAGCAATACCTGACTTTCCTCTTCGACTCTACCTTACGGTCACAAGAGAAACGATGGGGGCAATGCTAGCACAAGAAATCGAAAGCAAGGAGAATGCAATCTATTACTTGAGCAAGAAGCTTCAAGGATATGAGACGCGATACACACCACTTGAGAAGTTGTGTCTCGCACTTGTATGGGCCACACAGAAACTAAGATATTACATGCTCACTCATACAGTGCATGTCGTGTCCAAGATGGACCCTCTTAAATACTTGTTCGGGAAAGCAACGCTCAACGGAAGATTATCAAGGTTGATAGTCAATCTGGTTCAATTTGACTTGAGATTTGTGCCACAAAAAGCCATCAAAGGTTCTGCAGTTTCTGACTTCTTAGCAGACTTTCCGCTAGAAGAAGCTGAAAAAGAAGAAGATGAGTATGATTTCCTTAACGAAGATTTACTCATGACCGAAGATGATAGCTGGACGCTCTATTTTGATGGAGCTTCAAACCAAAAGGGATGTGGTGTAGGAGTCTTGCTCGTATCACCCAATGAAGAGCACATCCCAATTTCCATGAAGCTCGACTTTGATGTCACCAACAATGCTGCAGAATATGAAGCATGCATTTTGGGGTTAGAAACAGCTGTCGCCTTGGGAATTAAGAAACTCATAATCTACAGTGATTCTTCACTAATCATTAACCAAATCTCTAATAGATGGAAAGTGAGAAGTGAAAGTCTCGCTACGTATCAAGCTCATTTAGAAACTCTCACGGAGCAACTAGATGAAGTGGAGTATACGTATTTGCCAAGAGAAGAAAACCAATTCTCCGACGCACTAGCTAAATTAGCATCAATGGTGCGAATTCCAACTGATACAATCAGAATGCCACTGACCATAGAAAGAAGATATGAGCCGGCTTATGTTCATGCACTTGATGATGAACAAGAACCACAAGAAGAAGATGAAGAGACATGGTATACGGACATCCTTTATTATGTGACAAGAGGAGAATACCCTCCTAATACTGATAAAAGGGCACGCCGTGCTTTGAGGCTCTTGGCCTCGAAGTATGTGCAAATCAGGGGAGAACTCCACAAGAGAACTGCAATGGGAAGAAATATCTTATGCATAGCTAAGAAAGAAGCACATGAAACCATGGAAAACCTTCATGCTGGTATATGTGGAACACACATGAATGCAAAGATGTTAGTCCAAAAGATTCAACGACAAGGTTACTATTGGACTACTATGGAGAGAGATTGTCACGAATACGTCAAGAAATGTATGAAGTGTCAAGTCTATGCAAACTTACAGCATGTTCCACCTTCGCTTCTCTACACGTACACTTCTCCATGGCTTTTCTCCACTTGGGGCATTGACATCATTGGAAAAATAACACCACCAGGACAAGGGGGGCATGAATTCATTCTCGTAGCAATCGACTATTTCACCAAATGGGTCGAAGCTTCCTCATATGCCAAGCTGACGCAAAACACGTAGCTCAATTCATTGAGAAAAATATCATATGCCGCTATGTGGTACCACATGAGATGATCAGTGATAATGGAACACATTTCCAAGCTGAATGCGCGGAATTATTACAGAAATATCATATCAAGCATCACCGATCATGACCTTACAGACCACAAACAAACGGAGTAGTCGAATCGGCCAACAAAAATGTGAAAACTATCATCGAAAAGATGACAGAAAATTACAAGGATTGGCCAAGAAAGCTACATTTCGCCCTTTGGGGTTATCGAACCTCTGTTCGTACATCAACAGGGGCTACCCCTTTCTCTTTGGTCTATGGAGTTAAAGTTGTACAACCAATCGAGCTCGAAATTCCTTCACTTCGAATCGCATTGGAAAGCCAACTAGATGAAGTCGACTGGATTAGAGCAAGATACGACGAACTGGTCTTGCTTGATGAAAAACGCTTGGCAGCTTTGCATCATGTCCAAACCTACCAATAACGTATGGCACGACTTTTTAATAAGAAAGTCAAGACCAGGAATATCAAAGAAGGTGACCTAGTGCTTAAGGCACTTCGCAAAAATGTGTTAGATCCAAGAGGAAAATTCAGACCAAACTGGTTAGGCCCGTACATTGTTAAAGCCATCTTGTCTGGAGGAGCGGCACAATTGGTAGACATGGACGGTAACAACTTCCATAATTTAACCAACTAGGATTAACTCAAGAAATTCTATGCCTAGTCGCATGGGTTCATGACCCAATAGAGCTACGTTTGGCCTGATTCCTTTTTAGGATATGTAGGCAACCCCTCAAGGGGGCCCGGCCACTTCAAAATAAAAAAATCGTCCCTCTGCTGATCAAATATGCGCGTCAATTCAGCATTGCGTCACGGCCAAAAAAAAGAAAAAGAAAAACAAAAGGAAAATTGTCGCGACACGGGACATCCCACCGTGTCACGGTACTGTTCACCGTGACACGGTGAGCCTGAACGAAAAAAAAAGGGGAAGGGAAATTCCCGTGACACGGGATTTTATCCCGTCTGACGGGAGAAGTTCCCGTGCCACGTCACCTTTTGTCGGCAAAAAAAAAAAAGGGAAAATTGTCGTGACGCGGGAATTTGTACCGTGTCACGGGACCCTTTCACCGTAACACGGTGGAATTTCAGTTTTCTGTTTTATTTTTAGAATAGTGGCGCATTCGTTGCGGATTCATTGTTCGAGTTTTTATTTTCGTTCTTCCATTGCGTCCGACTCCTTGACTCGGATAAATAAATAAAAAATAAAAGTCATTGTAATTTTTATTTTTAAGGCTGAAATAAATGTGCTATTATTATTAAAATAAATGTGACTACAAGTATTGGCATTATATGCCTTATTTTAAACAAAAATTAAATCATAAAAAGCAAAGCACTATTGATCTAATCTCTCTTATCTTTAGGAACATCCTTCTCTTGGTCAATTAGGTCAGCTTTCACCATTAATGTGTCTTTCGTAGCCCGAACCGTCACACCCCTAGTCGAACTTTCACCCCTTTCACCTTTCTTGATTTTTTTCGGTTGTTTCTCCCAATAGACCATCTTTTCTTTACCCTTCCCTTTCACATAATTCTTCTTTCTTGGCATTATAGGAGTCTTAAACTCAATCCCTTGTGTTCTCGGACCTAGACGATCTTTAGGAGGAGCTTTCTTATTTCCAAGACGACTCTTCACATCAGACTTGCGTGATCCGAATCGTTCCCTCCTACTTCTAGGGTTCAACCATGCCTTGTATGCACTAGATAAAGGAGGAGGAGCTTGGTCACTTGCAGAAACGGTCCACAAAGGTCTTCCAATCCAATAAGCCTCGTACTTGTGAACTTTACTTTCATGCAACGATACTTCACAAGGACTATCGTTATAGCGTGGAATTACTTGTTCAAGTCCATACTGCCGCATCAGTCGAGAGGGACAATAAAAGGTCAGTTTGGAGATACTAGGAATACGGAAATATGGAGTTTCATTCGTGCCAACCATCCTAGTAAGCCTCCACCAAGGCACCACCCAACAAATGGAAAATTCCCTCTTTGCAAAGAAATTTTTCCAATCTTCATACGACATGTTCGCAGAGTAATTCTTTTTCCTGCGGACTAGGTCGTTAGGGCCATATTTTTCAACATCGTCGGGGGCTTCGAATAGTTCCAAACGCTCCATCAACCAAATCTGAAAAAAAAAACAGTGTAAAATATTACCGTGACACGGGATTTCATCCCGTCTGACGGGAGAAGTTCCCGTGTCACGGCAGCAAAAAAAAAAAAAAATCAAGCAGATTCCCGTGACACGGCAGGTTTTGCCGAGTCACGGCAGACACCCACCGTGACACGGAGCGTATTTTTACCTGCAGTAGTACCAGAGAGCCCTTCCTGATGGCTTTCCGGTCATCTTTTGCCTCGTCAAGGCCACGAAATGTCTCTCCAAGGCATGTTCAAGCACAGACGCTAGACAAGCATGTCCTACCCTACCGTTTGCAAATAAGAGCTTGCTAAACATGCAAAAAATATATGCCCTTCTACGATATACATGATAAGACTCAGAGATAGGGCGATTAAAATATAAATTAGCAAGTTTTTCTAAGTCTACTTCATTACCACAAACAATTCTATTTAAATCGGGATCTGTTAGATTCAGATGGCGTTCGAAATCTTGGTAATAATATTCATGTAGGGTAGGCATGGCAATAAGGTTTCTAGAAGGAAATCCAAAGATTGCACCAAATTCCTCCGGCAGGGGACAAATTTCATCATAATCAAATTTGAAACAGTGTGTTTCTGGACTCCAATAATCTAATGCTCCCCTAAGAAAATCATGCTCAATAGCTACATGTCGCAGGGCTAGCAAACCCCTGACATGAAATAATTCTAACTCTCTTTTCTCAGCATTGGTCAAAGAATAAGACCAGTCACGCAATGTATTTTCAAAATTCTGAGACATGATTATTGAAATATGAAATTCTAAATTATTTTGTGTTTCATAATTATGCATATCATGAATAAACTGGTCTTATTTTATAGCAAAAGCGCTCGACACTGCCAAGAATTTATCTTTTTATACGCATAAAACAAACCGCTGAGTAATACGCGTCCCGTGACACGGGAAGTTCCACCGTGTCACGGGAACTTTTGCCGTGACACGGCAAGTTCTGCCGTGACACGGTACACAGTGCCGTGTCACGGCACTTCACGCGTTTTCTTTTTTCATCTTTTCCCGTATCTATCCGGATTTTTATATTATTTTATCTTCACCGTCTATTTTTCAGTTTTTTTGAGAGTTTTATTTCTAATAAAATTCTCACTTTTTTTTTTACCTATATTCTTGTTATTATTATTTTCTTTTTTTTATTTATTTATTTATTCATCACTTTAAGATTTTATTTCTTCATCACTTTATTTATTTTTTGTCTTTTTATTTCTTTTTCTTTTGGGGAAAGTCGGTACCCTCCATTACTCCACTTATGTTTTTTTTTTGTGTTCGTCGCGTCATTAATAAATACACAATCACACACAAGGAAGTCTCAAACACACAATAATAAATACATAAACTGTGAATAATGTACAAAAGAGTCGTAATAAATAAACACGTCAAGTGTCATCATAGTATGTACAAATAAAAACCCTCGGTCAAAAGTCTCTAGAGCCAGAATCAGTATCATCTCCACCCTGCGCATATGGGAACGGCGAACCGAAGAGTCCCTCCACCATCCGAGTCAAGCTCAAGGCAGGACCCGTTCAGCCGGAAAACGGTGTAGACTGGCCCAAAGACACTGGAATCGTCGGTGAAGGCATCGTCGCATACATTGGAACTGAGAACAAGCCCGACACCGGTGGAGGAATCCCTGACAATGGAGCTGAAAATGAACCAGGATCCAAGGGAGTCAAAACAGACCCAAGCTCAGGCTGTGGAGGTTGTGAAAACAATTGACGCTGCCCCTGACTCTGGCCCAGAAAGCGCTGAGAAGACTGAAACTGCTGCCACTGAGCCTCCTGAAATGGCTGAGTAACCTGAGGCTCTCGTTGAGAATGAAAACGTCGGTGAATCTCAGGAGATCGTCTACCACGACCAAGCTCCTCCTCGTCCGAGCCTCTGTGCCTCGAGCGCGAGCAGGACCTCTGTTGCTCCTGAAAGATACAAAACCAAAAGGTCTCAACAATGCAAAATAAAACAAATGGTAGAAATAAAAATGAATGATACCTCAAGAACGTCGCTAGAGCTCCGACAACTCGCACCACGCCGAAGCTTGATGATGCAATACTTCAGGGCGTCAACCAGCTTCATGAGTCCCATCATCTTCGGGCGGTTAGGCTGAGGATAACACAAAGAAAAGTTAGTAACAAACAGTGTTAAAAGGATGAATAATGCATCCAAGAGAACTCACCGGCTCAAAGACCTCGGGCAGAGACTCCTGCGCCTGTCTGTAACCCTCTGGCGCGTCAGCAATATGGTCCTCTGTGATACTAATCGGCCCTGGATAGCGAACAGACTGAGGAGGAATCTCGATCCTCCCCATAGGGCGAATAGTCGTCTAAAAATATGATCGAATAATCAAGTTATTCGACTATTTAAAACAGATATTAATTAAGAAGATCCTCAAAAGAAATCATACCTTAGGAAGACGGGATGGAGGAGCCAGAGAGGGAAGAAAATCCCGTGCATAGTCACTCTCCATGTGTACAAGCTCCTGCCATGGAAAAGTATAGCGCTCTCCCCTGTTGATCAACTCTCTGATCAAGTGTGAGTCCAGCATCGACTCTGGTGGAGATGAGGGCACCACAAAATGATCGTCGTTATGCTGACGAACGACTCGCTCCCCCAAATACCAGACAAAGCGTCCGGTACCAACCAAAATGGTGCGCTGCGTAGAAAGACGCAAGGCCTCAGGTAGATCAGTCATCCCGGCCCAAGGACGATATTGGACATCAATGGCAACCTGAAAACCATAAAAAGTCGGCGTGAAACAACAGAAACAACGTCAGAGGGAAAATAACAACAACAAAACTGATTCTTACGCCAACAGAAGAGGTGCCTCGGCATAGCAGCCCACGCAGTGCAGGGACAGACTCCACCCGTGACTCTCCTCGATCACGCCAGCTGGCCCCGACAGGGAAATCATGGACCGCTCCACGACGCCGGCGAGGAGCCAAGCCTGGGAAGTACTCGTAGAACCATAGCTGCGATGAAAAGTAATCTTTAGCACATGAGTTGAACAAGTTAAAGTGAAACAAAAAGGGAAAAGATCATCACCTCTACGACTCTCCATAGACCATCGACGGTGATGGGAGACTCGTCATTTAGCTGCCGACAGCCATGACGTAGCGATAAGAGGAGATCGGCGTATCCAAGGCTGGCCCAGCTATAGGATCCTATCTCATGGATCCTGACCAGAGCCAGGAGGTAGCAAAGGAGTACATGTGAACTCCTATTGGGAGAAAGGGTCATAGAAATCAGGATCAGGATGAAAATCCGCACTCGCTGCTCAGCCATCGTATCCTCCATGTCGAAGCCACGAGCTAAAACTGAAGCCAGCTCCGATCGTCCGCTCCTAGGACCACCTCGAGACACTGGTCGGGACCTAATGTACTGAACGATCGGACCAAACAAATCAGATGTCTCAGCCGATCCCCAAGACAGATCAGACATCTGAGCTACAACCCGGTCAGTGAAGCGCAACCCGCTGATCATACTGAAGTCTAGGGGGGTCACCGTCATCTCCCCCCAAGCAAAATGAAAAGTGTTGGTAGTATCCCAGAAATACTCCAACAATGCGCGAACGACCGTCGCACCGCAACCCCGGGGGCTGCGAAACCCTACAACTGCCGTATAGAAATTTACTAAACCAGCCGATTCCCATAGGGCGCTCGTAGCAGGATCCCTCGTAATGATCTGGTGAAGTCGAGGGATCAAATCGCCGGCTCCAGAACCGTGGTGGTGAAGCGTGCCATCGACTATGCTGGAGAGTGAGCGATGAGAGACATGGTTTTCACGGTAGAAAACCAACTGGTCTGGAGCCCACGGAGATGGAACCCACCTAGCTCTACTCGCGGATGCCTAGGCTCGGACTCTAAAGCATCGTCGTCTATACCCTCAGGAATGGTGGGAGTGTCCTCCTGAAAAGCCCGATGTCGGCCGAGGGTAGAAAGATCGTAGTCTCGTCGCCTAGGCATGCTATTATAAAAATCTAAATACTTAGCATCATTTCCTAAGTTATTTAGTTATTTATTGAATTATACGCTAAATTTTTACCTCCAGGCTCGCAATCTCGTCGGAGCTCCGGTGACTCTGTCAGCGGCTTCGAACAACAGCAACAGCAGTAGGCAGCACGAAACAGTAGCAGCGGCTGGCAGCAGAAGCAAAAAATAAAAAAAAAGGGGAATACAAAACCGTCGTGGCACGGTTGCTGTTCCCGTGTCACGGTAAGCCCGGACCGCCGACGGTTTCCCTTAAACGTGGCGCGGCGTTTGTGTGAAGCAAGAAGGTGAAAATGGAGAAGTATAGAGAGGAGATGAGAAATGGCGAAATGGTGGAAGCAAAATGTGAATTTAAAGCAAAAAAGTAACCGTTGCAACGGACCCCGTTCACCATGCCACGGTTACCGTTATTGTGTAACGATACAATTTGACGTGGAACGCTGATTCACGCTGACCAATTCAAACAACAAAATAAAAAAAAGGGGGGGAAAATATTCCCGTGACACGGGAATTTATCCCGTCTGACAGGAGGAGTTCCCGTGTCACAGCAAAGAATTGACGTGGCACGGCAGACTCTGTGCATTATCAGCAAATATTCCTAACATTTTTGACCATTTTGAATGATTTTTCGAGCTTATTGGGCGATTATTTTTCGCTAGAATTACGCGGAAAATTCTAACTGATTATTTTTCCCTAGTAAATATCAAAGTCTATTTTTCGGCATCTTAAGCACTTAGTATGGTCGGATAATCGGCTTAAAATTGTGTAACATTTGCGGCCCACGTTCGGGGATAATCGAACTATCATGCACTTACCAATTTCAGCAATCGTCGGCTTTCCTTAGGCTTGGAAAGCATTATCGGTGGATTTTTCTTCAAGTATAGAAAACCGCCAAGTCGGCTTTCCTCAAGCATGGAAAGCGTTATCGATGGATTTTTCTTCAAGTATAGAAAACCGCCAAGTCGGCTTTCCTCAAGCATGGAAAGCGTTATCGGTGGATTTTTCTTCAAGTATAGAAAACCGCCAAGTCGGCTTTCCTCAAGCATGGAAAGCGTTATCGGTGGATTTTTCTTCAAGCATAGAAAACCGCCAAATTCCTTTGTCGGCTTTCCAAAAGCATGGAAGGCATTATCGGTGGATTTCTTCAAGCATAGAATGACACCAAATTCGTTCGTCGACTTTCCTCAGGCATGGAAAGTATTATCCAGTAGCTTTCTTCAGGCTTAGAAAGGTACCAAACTCTTCAGTCGGCTTTCCTCAAGCATGGAAAGCGTTTCAACAAATGTCACTCGGTGGATTCCTTCAAGCTTAGGAAGCTGCCAAATTTGTTTGTCACCAATACACTGGTGCCAGATACGTATTCTATCCCTTTACTCTTTTATCTGTGGAATTAACATTTTTCTACAGATATCGGCGTATACAGAGTGATTTAGGATCGCATAACGTCTTAAATCATTCTCCGTCCCTGTCGGCTACTTTGACTATCGTTTTCAAAACTGACGTTTCTACAAACTCAGTAAAAGTGGGGGCTTCTGTAGACACCTAAAAATGTCTCCCCAAAACCAAACCCGATGATGAACAACCTTTCACCGCCACTATTGGTCGGGTTTAGTATTTAATCCCGAGAGTGCTTAAAAAATCGTATTTTATTAAATTCATATTTTTGAACAATACATGGATTAGTCTTGATGTTTGGTAAAAGCGTAGTTTTAATTTCAGCCCAAACTTATTAATTAATTCTAGCCCAAACCTTTTTATTTTATTGTTTTATTATTAGCCCAAACCTTTTATTTATTTTTATTTAATTATTTTCTTATTTTAGCCCGAATAATAAAAGTCAGAAAAAGGCCCGAAATTATCAATCGGCACTTAAAAAAGCCGAAAGAAATTAGGGTTAAAAATGAATTTAGACGGAAAATGGACTGGAATTTCCCGCGCCACTGCAGACTGCCACCGTGTCACGGGAACCCTTTCTGTCTGACGGTGGGACTTCCCGTGACACGGGAGATCTGCCGTGACACGGGACATCCCGTTTTCTGAAAATTTCCCGCGTCACTCCAAAAGTGTACCGTGTCACGGGAAAGTGTACCGTCTGACGGTGGAGCTTCCCGTGTCACGGTACAGGCTGACCGTATCACGGGATATTTTTTTAGGGTTTTTATCATTTTAGGGTTCTGTGTGCTCCCTCAGCACATTTTCCCTATAAATACCCCCTCATTTGTTATGTACGGGGCACCGAGTAATTTTATTATATTATTTTCTCTCTTCTATGATGTTAGCCTAAACACTAGCCTACCCTTTTCACTTCAAAATTCCTTCTTCAAGCACTCAAAGGAGTCCATATTTTACTCGAGGTTATGTCCTTAAGCCAAGGCGTGAAAGGTAGAACTGTTTGAGGGTTTGGCCCCAAAATCAACTTTATTTAATTTAATTATTGTTTATTATTTCCTTGAAGTTATTAACTCGTTTATTATTTTGTAGTTGCAAACAAACAAAATCAAAGTAAGGATCATGCTCCTTTTATTTTTATTATTTTTCTAACGATTTTATGTTGTTGGAATTGTGATTAATTTGGTTTTAATATTAATTTTATTCTATTATTGATCACAATACTGCATGTTTTAAGGGAATATGTAATTGAAAATCACGCCTAATAAGATAATTTGGACAACCGGTTTAGGATCCTTTTAATCTTATTATTAATTGAAATGATCACCAATATTTTAGAATTATATGTTTCATTAATATTCAACCAATTTAGTTAAATAATAGTTTGGAGCGAATTGAATATTTTATTTGTATGCCTTTGAGATCACAGGATCACTTTTCACTATAAGAATCGAGTAGAGGCCAATACGGGCGAATGTGACTCCATGACTCACTTCGTACCATCATCCCCGATCCTCCTTTCGTGGTTCCGAACCATATGGAGTTAGTAATCTCATGGATTATGAATGGGGTATAACCTTCACGGGTCAATCGTTGTTGCCTATCGTTGTCCCTTAATCGTGGTTGCCTTTTATGATCCGTGAACGGTTTACAAGTTCCTAAAAAACTTGTTGGCGGCTCCCTACTTTATTTGTCCCTCATTGTATTATGTCAATTCCCACTTCCTATGAGTGCCAAGCATATTCACACATGCTTTTAACGTAGGCGCACTTCGAACGACGCCTACAAAGCCACATTGTCTTCCCGACCTTAAGAAGTCCAACAATGGTGATTTGTTCATTTCTTAACCAAATTGAGTCAAACAAGTCTCAAATTACTCCCAAGGCAATATATAAACATAATCAAGCAATTTCATGGCATAAAACTTGACAAACAAAGAGAATTATGCAATTCAAGTTTCGAATTTTCAAGAAATTCGTGAACAAACATGCGCGAAATTCATTAAAACCGGAGTGAGTTTGGAAAAAGCTTACATAGATCGGGAAAATGGATGGAATAAGCTTTGATTTGCAACAAATTTGAGCGAATTCGATTAAGGAACGAGCAAGAACGAGTAAATTGAAGTTCACGAGCAATTCTCGAGCAGCAGTAGCGGAAATGAAGAAGAAAGGGGTATATATGGAAAACCCGACTCTAGCGCCAAGCGTCCGGCCTTGGCGCCACACGATAAGGCTTAGCGCCTGGCGCTAGTTCCAACGTGTGGCGCTAGAGCTAAATGTGCGGCGCTGGCAATATTTCAGCGGCGACAGACTGTTCAGCCACTCAGTGCGGTTATTTCGACCTCGTGCCATATTCTTTTGGGTTCCTTGGTACACCAGTTAGCCCCTCTAAGAAATTTAACATGATTTAGTAATCGGCTCGATTACAATTTAATCGACCTAATGAATGATCGTCTCACTTAACTTAAAGCGCCTAAGCATTGGCTCATCAAAAGGCACCGACATACTGGTTCATATAGCAGAAAGCACCGACATACTGGTTCATAAACAGTAGAGGCACCGTTATACAGGTTGAAAAGCAGCAAGAGCACCACAGTACAGGCATAGCGGAAAAAAAGTTCAAGCGAGCTTTTAAAAGATCGACAAGCGTGGGTCTTGAGTAATTTTCCTCGGAATATTATCGCAGTAAATGAGGATAGCTTCAAGTAAGGATATCTTCGGTAGCATTCCCCAGCATGCGGAGAGTTGTCACAAACAACTGGAGGTGATTTCAAGCGAAGTTGTCTTCGATCGTGTTCCCTGGCTTGCGGAAGATGGTCACAAAGTGCTAGATGGTGGTTTCAAGCGAAGCAATCTTCGATGGGGTTCTCTAGCTTGCAGAAGTCTATCATGGTGGAATTGGAGGCAGTTACAAGCGTAGCAGTCTTCAGGCGGCATCCTCTAGCTTCAGAGACGTGTGCTCGGCGGTGAAAGATACGCGTTTCTTAACTTTTTTATCTGTTTTAACTAACGCTAGTTTGTAGGTATCGACGTTACAAGAGTGGTTTAGCATCGCAGAACGTTCTGAATCATTCTCCGTCCCTATCGATACTTTGACTTTTGTTTTCGAAACTTGCGTTTCTCCAAACTCAGTCAAAGTGGGGGCTTCTGTAGACACCCATTTGTGTCTCCCCAAAACCAAACCTGGTGATGAGTACCTTTCGCGTCGAATCATAATCGAATGAAGTGAAAGTGTGGAAAGTTTAGTGTTGCGGATAGTTTTAATTTCTTTTCTTTTCTCTCTGTTTTTGAAAACCTATTATAAGAAAATAGCCAATCCAGTTTGGTTGGTCCATAGTATGGGTCCAATAATTGTAGTTGGATGGGGCTTGAAAAGAGCTTTCCAACGATATATTATAAACCCAATTCCGATGAATAATGAGTAAGTTATGGTCAAATTACTAAACTGGACCCGGTTTGAGCCTTATATGCGGCCCAATGATCTAGAGGAGGGCCTAATATGGATTTATCATTCCTAATGCAATTAGGATTGGTTTTAGTCTTCTAGATTCTTCTAGAAGGTTCTTTTCGTTCCTAATTCAATTAGCATTGATAAATTGGCTTTTGTTGACTTTTTAGAGTTTTAATCAGAATAAAAGAGTGTTTTTAAGGAAAATACGATTTTGCCCTTCTGTACGGCTAAATTTTTTCTGAATTTAGAAATCGCGTGAAAAAATTAATTAGCGCCTAACGATAGACATTAGCACCTGGCGCTAATGCCTGGCGTCTGGCGCAAATGGTCAGCGTCTAGCGCTAACTTCTTTTTTCCTCGTTGAAACTCTAATTTGTTTTTCTATCCTTTTGGCCGATTTTCTCTATAAATAGTCTCCTAAAAACTCCGTTTTTCATCAACAACTCTCTAATTCTCTTCTCTCTTGAAGCAAAAGCGTAATTCGTATTCTTCCTCTCTCTTTTTTAAACCAACCCTTTTACAAACAAAATTCCGCATTCACAAGACCAAGAAACACCTAGCATTGTTCGAAGTTTCCTTCGCCCTAGACGTGAAAGGTTTTAATTTCTGAGGGTTTGATCCCAAATCTCTCTTTCAATTATTTAATTTAATTGTTTTGATTATTGTTTTCCTTGAAGTTACTAACGCGTGTATTTTTTTATTAGAAAGAGATACGAGACATCCAAGTAAGTGCTTTAATGGTTTTTATTGATATTATGATGTAGAAATCATGCTTAGATTGTTATTATGATTCCTAGTGTCATGTTACGGTGTTTTGATCTTCCTAGTATCATGTTTAGGGTAACAACTAAAAAATCCTAATGTCAAGTATGATTAAAAGTATGATGCCTTTTATATTCTTTCCTAATATTCATGTTAGTATCATGTTAGGGTTAAAGCTTTGATTTTTATTGTTTAGTGAATGCTAAGGTTTGTTATTAATCTTGTTAGTATCATGCCTAGGATCTTGTTATTATTATGCTTTAACATGATTATTTTAATTATGATTATTTTTATGATTATTATTATTATGATGATGATGATAATTATTATGATTGTTATGTTGCTTGATTTATTTTTATTGCTTGATCACGCCTTTTATGCATGTTTAAAGGGAATTGGTACTTGTAATCATGCTTAATAAGATAATTAATAGTCTTGTTTATGGTTAATATGATTATAATTCAAGTGATCACCAATAATAGATTTGTTTGTGCATTAATATTCAACCAACATAAATAAATAGGTTTAGGGTTAAACCTATTGATTGCATGTTAGTCAGAAAGCGCACATGAATACGATCAGAATAAAGTAGAGGCCTATTATTAGGGCAGGTTCAATCTCTTTTAGGTTGGATTTGTACCTTCATCCCCGAACTAGCAGTCATGGTTCCAGACCTATTGGAGTTGACAATCTCCTGGATCGTTAAGGGGTGTAACCTTCACCTCGTGAACGGTTTACAAGTTCCTAAAACTTGTTGGCGACTCTTTTGCTCTATCTTCCTTCTTTTTGGATGCCACCGTACTTTAGTGTATGATCATAGTGGGGTTCAAGTTTGGGGTAATGCTTGAAATATTCCCTACAATAGTAATTGAATTATAAAAGTTTATAGGGAAATGTAACTAAATATTTAGGTATAATACTATCATAAGTAAATAAAGAATGAAGTTTCGAGACAAGTTAATGAGAAGATCTCTCAAAGACAATTTTTTTAATACAGGTATATAAATCTAATATATACTACGTATATCATATCATATCATATCACTAATATATAAACAATATACCTACAAAACTCTCGCCTCTCCTCTCATCTTCTCTCCTCCTCTCTTCTAGGGTTTCTCCAAAATCTTGGTCATTTAGGCCAGAAATTAGACTATTTCCGACCCTTTTCCCTAAGTTTTATTTACTTTTGCAATTTAGGTTTCAATAAATCTTCACAGGTTTCAATAAATCTACACAAGTAGTATAAATATTCGTCCGTCTCCCTATGGTGGAGTCGTTAGTTTTGGTTAGTTTAGTTGTTTTTGTTATGTTTAGGGTTTGTATGTGTATTAGGGTTTATTAAAGAGGTAATCATCTTTTGCCTATTGTCAGTTCTTTGGTAAAGATTTGTTCGGGATTGCAATGGTTGTCAAGTTTTCAAATGCACTCAGGCGAATCAGATGAGAATCATCCTTACGGCTACAACAAATCGTTAGATTGTCTCTCCGAAAAGGCTGTATATTCTAGCGATGTGTGCGAGAGATGTACCACAGTGAAAAATCTTTTCAACGATTTTAGGCCTCGTTCTTTAGAGCTGCTTTGCTCTGCTTCAATCTGCTCTGCTAAAATCTGCTCTAATCTGCTTCAAAATAATACTTAATATTGAATTATTATAATAACAATTAATATTTAATAATAATAATAATAAATAAATAAATAATACTTAATAATAATAATATTTAATATTTAATATTTAATAATAATAATAAATAATAAATATTTAATAATTAGAATTTAATAATTATAATAGTTAATATTTAATAATTATAATATTAATAATAATAATTAATATTTAATAATAATAATAATAATAATAATAATAATTCTGCTCTGCTCTGCTCGGCTCTACTCTGCTCTGCTTCAATCTGTTCTGCTTTGCTCTGCCTAGAAGCTCAAAAGAACAGGGCCTTAGGCAATGTTAAAGATTACTCCGTTAGTATTGCAGGGGTTACTCGGTTAGTTTTATAGGTATTACTTTGTCTGGCCAGATGATGTGGCTAGCCGAATACAAAATATATTGTTATTTAACTTATTAAGGAAGTTTAAGGAATCAATAAAAATAAATTTTAATCAGTAAAAAACAATTTTAGTTTGGTAAAAATAATTTAAGCTCAATAAATATAATTTCAAGTTAATAATATAAATATCTACTTACATATAAAACTACCACTATTATATAAACATAAGCCATATGATATCGTATGTCTATATTATTATCACAACAAATTATTTGACTGTATTTAACATTCAAGTAAAAAAAGTTATCTTAAAATTTTATCAACCTGGGCATTGCCCGGGCACCAAAGTGGTATATATATAAAGGGGTTTTTTTTCCTGAGTTTTAGAGAGCCGAGTAGGATTTAAATTTCTTAGTGTGCCATGTACGATTATAAATTTTAATTATAACCAACTAGATAAAAGATTTGTAATTTCTTATAGAATTAAATAATTCAAATGTCACATAATCAAAATTGACGAATGGGATTTAAAAGTTTAAATTAATAAAATATAAAAATACTAATTTTTTTTCCTTTCCTCTTCATCTTCTTCCTCAAATCCTTTCCCCACTTCCATGAATAGCTCCCATTGTCGGTCAAACCTCCTCCCACCGCAACTCCACCTCTGTTAGCAAGGAACCCACCCCACCATCCACCACCTTGGTCGAAACCAAGAAACGTGCAACCACCTCCGGTAGAAATCATCGAAAACCACCCAAAAAACATAACCCAAAAAAAATAGAGTGAGCAATGCTATGCAGTACTTTTGGCTAATTTTCATGGTCCTCAAACATTGAAAAGTTCCTTGTTAGAGACACAAACTTATGGCTCTAGCCATTAAAAAAGATGATTTCTATGCTAAAATTGACGACAATAATGTTTGTCGGTGCTTAGTTATTATTGATTTGTATACTGTTATTATTTATTAGTATACTCTTATTATTGGTTTGTATACTGTTATTCCTGATTTGTATATTGTTATTAAGAGGAGAAAGACTACTTGTTTACAACATGGCAAGTAGTATGCAAAATTACATTTTTCCCCCTGTTATGAGCCCAACGAGCCCATACCTGACAGTGGTTTATCACTACTCAAGGCTAGCTAGCCTCGTTACCTTATTTCTTTCCCTAAATTAAAGAAAATTTTAGTATTAAAATGGCTATCATTACTAGTTCTTTGCCCGAGCAATGCTCGAATATTTACATGAAAAAAAATTATATTTATATATTACTATTACTTTGTATTTAATTATAAATAGTGTGTACATTTAATAGTTTATTTAATTATTTAAAGTATTTTTATTGTTTTATTAATTAAGCTGTATATTCTCTTTTTTTTTTATCAATTATCTTATTATTCTTTAAGGAAAAAAATAGAAAAAAAAATAAGCAGGAATTTTTTTAATGTGAACGCGACATGTGTATTCCTAGGATAATGTCGGTGATTACTTTAGTACTCCATCCGTGTTTTAATAAGTATTACACTTACCAAATTCAACCGTATTTTAATAAGTGTTACACTTCCTTTTTTGGCAAAAAGCTACATTAAAATATTATATCTCTCTCCTCTCATGGTCCCCACCCAAACACGCTACTACTTTTTTTTAATTATTATTATATTACTCCTGGCATATTCATTCTTATATGATCCCTTGTGCATCTAAGGTGGCTGCACCACTCATCAAATACCCCATTTTATACACCACACATATATACTATGTACTACTAGAGTATTGGTATATACTACGTATTACTTCATCTCCTTCCTTCAATCTTCTTCCTATTTTATTTCTTTCCTTATTTCTTAATTTTCACATAAAATGTTCTCTTTTTTTCCAAATTCTTTAATTAATTCTTAATTTTGGTTGAAATTTTCTCTTTTTATTGTGTGTGACATTATCTTCTTCTATTAAAATTTTCTCTCCCCTCCATTGTTTATATTTTCATTCGTTGATTCGTGATGGATTTAATTGGAATTTTGAAGAGATTGTTGATATAAGTAAGTTTATGTTATTAATTTGTAATTTGGTTTAGATGGCGTTCGAAATCTTGGTAATAATATTCATGTAGGGTAGGCATGGCAATAAGGTTTCTAGAAGGAAATCCAAAGATTGCACCAAATTCCTCCGGCAGGGGACAAATTTCATCATAATCAAATTTGAAACAGTGTGTTTCTGGACTCCAATAATCTAATGCTCCCCTAAGAAAATCATGCTCAATAGCTACATGTCGCAGGGCTAGCAAACCCCTGACATGAAATAATTCTAACTCTCTTTTCTCAGCATTGGTCAAAGAATAAGACCAGTCACGCAATGTATTTTCAAAATTCTGAGACATGATTATTGAAATATGAAATTCTAAATTATTTTGTGTTTCATCACTTTAAGATTTTATTTCTTCATCACTTTATTTATTTTTGTCTTTTTATTTCTTTTTCTTTTGGGGAAAGTCGGTACCCTCCATTACTCCACTTATGTTTTTTTTTTGTGTTCGTCGCGTCATTAATAAATACACAATCACACACAAGGAAGTCTCAAACACACACTAACACACAATAATAAATACATAAACTGTGAATAATGTACAAAAGAGTCGTAATAAATAAACACGTCAAGTGTCATCATAGTATGTACAAATAAAAACCCTCGGTCAAAAGTCTCTAGAGACAGAATCAGTATCATCTCCACCCTGCGCATATGGGAACGGCGAACCGAAGAGTCCATCCACCATCCGAGTACGGGGAGTAGTGTCCCTACTAGTCCCTGTAACCCCAGCAGTAGTCAAGCTCAAGGCAGGACCCGTTCAGCCGGAAAACGGTGTAGACTGGCCCAAAGACACTGGAATCGTCGGTGAAGGCATCGTCGCATACATTGGAACTGAGAACAAGCCCGACACCGGTGGAGGAATCCCTGACAATGGAGCTGAAAATGAACCAGGATCCAAGGGAGTCAAAACAGACCCAAGCTCAGGCTGTGGAGGTTGTGAAAACAATTGACGCTGCCCCTGACTCTCGCCCGGAAAGCGCTGAGAAGACTGAAACTGCTGCCACTGAGCCTCCTGAAATGGCTGAGTAACCTGAGGCTCTCGTTGAGAATGAAAACGTCGGTGAATCTCAGGAGATCGTCTACCACGACCAAGCTCCTCCTCGTCCGAGCCTCTGTGCCTCGAGCGCGAGCAGGACCTCTGTTGCTCCTGAAAGATACAAAACCAAAAGGTCTCAACAATGCAAAATAAAACAAATGGTAGAAATAAAAATGAATGATACCTCAAGAACGTCGCTAGAGCTCCGACAACTCGCACCACGCCGAAGCTTGATGATGCAATACTTCAGGGCGTCAACCAACTTCATGAGTCCCATCATCTTCGGGCGGTTAGGCTGAGGATAACACAAAGAAAAGTTAGTAACAAACAGTGTTAAAAGGATGAATAATGCATCCAAGAGAACTCACCGGCTCAAAGACCTCGGGCAGAGACTCCTGCGCCTGTCTGTAACCCTCTGGCGCGTCAGCAATATGGTCCTCTGTGATACTAATCGGCCCTGGATAGCGAACAGACTGAGGAGGAATCTCGATCCTCCCCACAGGGCGAATAGTCGTCTAAAAATATGATCGAATAATCAAGTTATTCGACTATTTAAAACAGATATTAATTAAGAAGATCCTCAAAAGAAATCATACCTTAGGAAGACGGGATGGAGGAGCCAGAGAGGGAAGCAAATCCCGTGCATAGTCACTCTCCATGTGTACAAGCTCCTGCCATGGAAAAGTATAGCGCTCTCCCCTGTTGATCAACTCTCTGATCAAGTGTGAGTCCAGCATCGACTCTGGTGGAGATGAGGGCACCACAAAATGATCGCCGCTATGCTGACGAACGACTCGCTCCCCCAAATACCAGACAAAGCGTCCGGTACCAACCAAAATGGTGCACTGCGTAGAAAGACGCAAGGCCTCAGGTAGATCAGTCATCCCGGCCCAAGGACGATATTGGACATCAATGGCAACCTGAAAACCATAAAAAGTCGGCGTGAAACAACAGAAACAACGTCAGAGGGAAAATAACAACAACAAAACTGATTCTTACGCCAACAGAAGAGGTGCCTCGGCAAAGCAGCCCACGCAGTGCAGGGACAGACTCCACCCGTGACTCTCCTCGATCACGCCAGCTGGCCCCGACAGGGAAATCATGGACCGCTCCACGACGCCGGCGAGGAGCCAAGCCTGGGAAGTACTCGTAGAACCATAGCTGCGATGAAAAGTAATCTTTAGCACATGAGTTGAACAAGTTAAAGTGAAACAAAAAGGGAAAAGATCATCACCTCTACGACTCTCCACAGACCATCGACGGTGATGGGAGACTCGTCATTTAGCTGCCGACAGCCATGACGTAGCGATAAGAGGAGATCGGCGTATCCAAGGCTGGCCCAGCTATAGGATCCTATCTCATGGATCCTGACCAGAGCCGGGAGGTAGCAAAGGAGTACATGTGAACTCCTATTGGGAGAAAGGGTCATAGAAATCAGGATCAGGATGAAAATCCGCACTCGCTGCTCAGCCATCGTATCCTCCATGTCGAAGCCACGAGCTAAAACTGAAGCCAGCTCCGATCGTCCGCTCCTAGGACCACCTCGAGACACTGGTCGGGACCTAATGTACTGAACGATCGGACCAAACAAATCAGATGTCTCAGCCGATCCCCAAGACAGATCAGACATCTGAGCTACAACCCGGTCAGTGAAGCGCAACCCGCTGATCATACTGAAGTCTAGGGGGGTCACCGTCATCTCCCCCCAAGCAAAATGAAAAGTGTTGATAGTATCCCAGAAATACTCCAACAATGCGCGAACGACCGTCGCACCGCAACCCCGGGGGCTGCGAAACCCTACAACTGCCGTATAGAAATTTACTAAACCAGCCGATTCCCATAGGGCGCTCGTAGCAGGATCCCTCGTAATGATCTGGTGAAGTCGAGGGATCAAATCGCCGGCTCCAGAACCGTGGTGGTGAAGCGTGCCATCGACTATGCTGGAGAGTGAGCGATGAGAGACATGGTTTTTCACGGCAGAAAACCAACTGGTTTGGAGCCCACGGAGATGGAACCCACCTAGCTCTACTCGCGGATGCCTAGGCTCGGACTCTAAACCATCGTCGTCTATACCCTCAGGAATGGTGGGAGTGTCCTCCTGAAAAGCCCGATGTCGGCCGAGGGTAGAAAGATCGTAATCTCGTCGCCTAGGCATGCTATTATAAAAATCTAAATACTTAGCATCATTTCCTAAGTTATTTAGTTATTTATTGAATTATACGCTAAATTTTTACCTCCAGGCTCGCAATCTCGTCGGAGCTCCGGTGACTCTGTCAGCGGCTTCGAACAACAGCAACAGCAGTAGGCAGCACGAAACAATAGCAGCGGCTGGCAGCAGAAGCAAAAAATAAAAAAAAAGGGGAATACAAAACCGTCGTGGCACGGTTGCTGTTCCCGTGTCACGGTAAGCCCGGACCGCCGACGGTTTCCCTTAAAGGTGGCGCGGCGTTTGTGTGAAGCAAGAAGGTGAAAATGGAGAAGTATAGAGAGGAGATGAGAAATGGCGAAATGGTGGAAGCAAAATGTTAATTTAAAGCAAAAAAGTAACCGTTGCAACGGACCCCGTTCACCATGCCACGGTTACCGTTATTGTGTAACGATACAATTTAACGTGGAACGCTGATTCACGCTGACCAATTCAAACAGCAAAATAAAAAAAAGGGGGGGAAAATATTCCCGTGACACGGGAATTTATCCCGTCTGACAGGAGGAGTTCCCGTGTCACAGCAAAGAATTGACGTGGCACGGCAGACTCTGTGCATTATCAGCAAATATTCCTAACATTTTTGACCATTTTGAATGATTTTTCGAGCTTATTGGGCGATTATTTTTCGCTAGAATTACGCGGAAAATTCTAACTGATTATTTTTCCCTAGTAAATATCAAAGTCTATTTTTCGGCATCTTAAGCACTTAGTATGGTCGGATAATCGGCTTAAAATTGTGTAACATTTGCGGCCCACGTTCGGGGATAATCGAACTATCATGCACTTACCAATTTCAGCAATCGTCGGCTTTCCTTAGGCTTGGAAAGCATTATCGGTGGATTTTTCTTCAAGTATAGAAAACCGCCAAGTCGGCTTTCCTCAAGCATGGAAAGCGTTATCGATGGATTTTTCTTCAAGTATAGAAAACCGCCAAGTCGGCTTTCCTCAAGCATGGAAAGCGTTATCGGTGGATTTTTCTTCAAGTATAGAAAACCGCCAAGTCGGCTTTCCTCAAGCATGGAAAGCGTTATCGGTGGATTTTTCTTCAAGCATAGAAAACCGCCAAATTCCTTTGTCGGCTTTCCAAAAGCATGGAAGGCATTATCGGTGGATTTCTTCAAGCATAGAATGACACCAAATTCGTTCGTCGACTTTCCTCAGGCATGGAAAGTATTATCCAGTAGCTTTCTTCAGGCTTAGAAAGGTACCAAACTCTTCAGTCGGCTTTCCTCAAGCATGGAAAGCGTTTCAACAAATGTCACTCGGTGGATTCCTTCAAGCTTAGGAAGCTGCCAAATTTGTTTGTCACCAATACACTGGTGCCAGATACGTATTCTATCCCTTTACTCTTTTATCTGTGGAATTAACATTTTTCTACAGATATCGGCGTATACAGAGTGATTTAGGATCGCATAACGTCTTAAATCATTCTCCGTCCCTGTCGGCTACTTTGACTATCGTTTTCAAAACTGACGTTTCTACAAACTCAGTAAAAGTGGGGGCTTCTGTAGACACCTAAAAATGTCTCCCCAAAACCAAACCCGATGATGAACAACCTTTCACCGCCACTATTGGTCGGGTTTAGTATTTAATCCCGAGAGTGCTTAAAAAATCGTATTTTATTAAATTCATATTTTTGAACAATACATGGATTAGTCTTGATGTTTGGTAAAAGCGTAGTTTTAATTTCAGCCCAAACTTATTAATTAATTCTAGCCCAAACCTTTTTATTTTATTGTTTTATTATTAGCCCAAACCTTTTATTTATTTTTATTTAATTATTTTCTTATTTTAGCCCGAATAATAAAAGTCAGAAAAAGGCCCGAAATTATCAATCGGCACTTAAAAAAGCCGAAAGAAATTAGGGTTAAAAATGAATTTAGACGGAAAATGGACTGGAATTTCCCGCGCCACTGCAGACTGCCACCGTGTCACGGGAACCCTTTCCGTCTGACGGTGGGACTTCCCGTGACACGGGAGGTCTGCCGTGACACGGGACATCCCGTTTTCTGAAAATTTCCCGCGTCACTCCAAAAGTGTACCGTGTCACGGGAAAGTGTACCGTCTGACGGTGGAGCTTCCCGTGTCACGGTACAGGCTGACCGTATCACGGGATATTTTTTTAGGGTTTTTATCATTTTAGGGTTCTGTGTGCTCCCTCAGCACATTTTCCCTATAAATACCCCCTCATTTGTTATGTACGGGGCACCGAGTAATTTTATTATATTATTTTCTCTCTTCTATGATGTTAGCCTAAACACTAGCCTACCCTTTTCACTTCAAAATTCCTTCTTCAAGCACTCAAAGGAGTCCATATTTTACTCGAGGTTATGTCCTTAAGCCAAGGCGTGAAAGGTAGAACTGTTTGAGGGTTTGGCCCCAAAATCAACTTTATTTAATTTAATTATTGTTTATTATTTCCTTGAAGTTATTAACTCGTTTATTATTTTGTAGTTGCAAACAAACAAAATCAAAGTAAGGATCATGCTCCTTTTATTTTTATTATTTTTCTAACGATTTTATGTTGTTGGAATTGTGATTAATTTGGTTTTAATATTAATTTTATTCTATTATTGATCACAATACTGCATGTTTTAAGGGAATATGTAATTGAAAATCACGCCTAATAAGATAATTTGGACAACCGGTTTAGGATCCTTTTAATCTTATTATTAATTGAAATGATCACCAATATTTTAGAATTATATGTTTCATTAATATTCAACCAATTTAGTTAAATAATAGTTTGGAGCGAATTGAATATTTTATTTGTATGCCTTTGAGATCACAGGATCACTTTTCACTATAAGAATCGAGTAGAGGCCAATACGGGCGAATGTGACTCCATGACTCACTTCGTACCATCATCCCCGATCCTCCTTTCGTGGTTCCGAACCATATGGAGTTAGTAATCTCATGGATTATGAATGGGGTATAACCTTCACGGGTCAATCGTTGTTGCCTATCGTTGTCCCTTAATCGTGGTTGCCTTTTATGATCCGTGAACGGTTTACAAGTTCCTAAAAAACTTGTTGGCGGCTCCCTACTTTATTTGTCCCTCATTGTATTATGTCAATTCCCACTTCCTATGAGTGCCAAGCATATTCACACATGCTTTTAACGTAGGCGCACTTCGAACGACGCCTACAAAGCCACATTGTCTTCCCGACCTTAAGAAGTCCAACAATGGTGATTTGTTCATTTCTTAACCAAATTGAGTCAAACAAGTCTCAAATTACTCCCAAGGCAATATATAAACATAATCAAGCAATTTCATGGCATAAAACTTGACAAACAAAGAGAATTATGCAATTCAAGTTTCGAATTTTCAAGAAATTCGTGAACAAACATGCGCGAAATTCATTAAAACCGGAGTGAGTTTGGAAAAAGCTTACATAGATCGGGAAAATGGATGGAATAAGCTTTGATTTGCAACAAATTTGAGCGAATTCGATTAAGGAACGAGCAAGAACGAGTAAATTGAAGTTCACGAGCAATTCTCGAGCAGCAGTAGCGGAAATGAAGAAGAAAGGGGTATATATGGAAAACCCGACTCTAGCGCCAAGCGTCCGGCCTTGGCTCCACACGATAAGGCTTAGCGCCTGGCGCTAGTTCCAACGTGTGGCGCTAGAGCTAAATGTGCGGCGCTGGCAATATTTCAGCGGCGACAGACTGTTCAGCCACTCAGTGCGGTTATTTCGACCTCGTGCCATATTTTTTTTGGGTTCCTTGGTACACCAGTTAGCCCCTCTAAGAAATTTAACATGATTTAGTAATCGGCTCGATTACAATTTAATCGACCTAATGAATGATCGTCTCACTTAGCTTAAAGCGCCTAAGCATTGGCTCATCAAAAGGCACCGACATACTGGTTCATATAGCAGAAAGCACTGACATACTGGTTCATAAACAGTAGAGGCACCGTTATACACGTTTAAAAGCAGCAAAAGCACCACAGTACAGGCATAGCGGAAACAAAGTTCAAGCGAGCTTTTAAAAGATAGACAAGCGTGGGTCTTCAGTAATTTTCCTCGGAATATTATCGCAGTAAATGAGGATAGCTTCAAGTAAGGATATCTTCGGTAGCATTCCCCAGCATGCGGAGAGTTGTCACAAACAACTGGAGGTGATTTCAAGCGAAGTTGTCTTCGATCGTGTTCCCTGGCTTGCGGAAGATGGTCACAAAGTGCTAGATGGTGGTTTCAAGCGAAGCAATCTTCGATGGGGTTCTCTAGCTTGCAGAAGTCTATCATGGCGGAATTGGAGGCAGTTACAAGCGTAGCAGTCTTCAGGCGGCATCCTCTAGCTTCAGAGACGTGTGCTCGGCGGTGAAAGATACGCGTTTCTTAACTTTTTTATCTGTTTTAACTAACGCTAGTTTGTAGGTATCGACGTTACAAGAGTGGTTTAGCATCGCAGAACGTTCTGAATCATTCTCCGTCCCTATCGATACTTTGACTTTTGTTTTCGAAACTTGCGTTTCTCCAAACTCAGTCAAAGTGGGGGCTTCTGTAGACACCCATTTGTGTCTCCCCAAAACCAAACCTGGTGATGAGTACCTTTCGCGTCGAATCATAATCGAATGAAGTGAAAGTGTGGAAAGTTTAGTGTTGCGGATAGTTTTAATTTCTTTTCTTTTCTCTCTGTTTTTGAAAACCTATTTTAAGAAAATAGCCAATCCAGTTTGGTTGGTCCATAGTATGGGTCCAATAATTGTAGTTGGATGGGGCTTGAAAAGAGCTTTCCAACGATATATTATAAACCCAATTCCGATGAATAATGAGTAAGTTATGGTCAAATTACTAAACTGGACCCGGTTTGAGCCTTATATGCGGCCCAATGATCTAGAGGAGGGCCTAATATGGATTTATCATTCCTAATGCAATTAGGATTGGTTTTAGTCTTCTAGATTCTTCTAGAAGGTTCTTTTCGTTCCTAATTCAATTAGCATTGATAAATTGGCTTTTGTTGACTTTTTAGAGTTTTAATCAGAATAAAAGAGTGTTTTTAAGGAAAATACGATTTTGCCCTTCTGTACGGCTAAATTTTATCTGAATTTAGAAAACGCGTGAAAAAATTAATTAGCGCCTAACGATAGACATTAGCACCTGGCGCTAATGCCTGGCGTCTGGCGCAAATGGTCAGCGTCTGGCGCTAACTTCTTTTTTCCTCGTTGAAACTCTAATTTGTTTTTCTATCCTTTTGGCCGATTTTCTCTATAAATAGTCTCCTAAAAACTCCGTTTTTCATCAACAACTCTCTAATTCTCTTCTCTCTTGAAGCAAAAGCGTAATTTGTATTCTTCCTCTCTCTTTTTTAAACCAACCCTTTTACAAACAAAATTCCGCATTCACAAGACCAAGAAACACCTAGCATTGTTCGAAGTTTCCTTCGCCCTAGACGTGAAAGGTTTTAATTTCTGAGGGTTTGATCCCAAATCTCTCTTTCAATTATTTAATTTAATTGTTTTGATTATTGTTTTCCTTGAAGTTACTAACGTGTGTATTTTTTTATTAGAAAGAGATACGAGACATCCAAGTAAGTGCTTTAATGGTTTTTATTGATATTATGATGTAGAAATCATGCTTAGATTGTTATTATGATTCCTAGTGTCATGTTACGGTGTTTTGATCTTCCTAGTATCATGTTTAGGGTAACAACTAAAAAATCCTAATGTCAAGTATGATTAAAAGTATGATGCCTTTTATATTCTTTCCTAATATTCATGTTAGTATCATGTTAGGGTTAAAGCTTTGATTTTTATTGTTTAGTGAATGCTAAGGTTTGTTATTAATCTTGTTAGTATCATGCCTAGGATCTTGTTATTATTATGCTTTAACATGATTATTTTAATTATGATTATTTTTATGATTATTATTATTATGATGATGATGATAATTATTATGATTGTTATGTTGCTTGATTTATTTTTATTGCTTGATCACGCCTTTTATGCATGTTTAAAGGGAATTGGTACTTGTAATCATGCTTAATAAGATAATTAATAGTCTTGTTTATGGTTAATATGATTATAATTCAAGTGATCACCAATAATAGATTTGTTTGTGCATTAATATTCAACCAACATAAATAAATAGGTTTAGGGTTAAACCTATTGATTGCATGTTAGTCAGAAAGCGCACATGAATACGATCAGAATAAAGTAGAGGCCTATTATTAGGGCAGGTTCAATCTCTTTTAGGTTGGATTTGTACCTTCATCCCCGAACTAGCAGTCATGGTTCCAGACCTATTGGAGTTGACAATCTCCTGGATCGTTAAGGGGTGTAACCTTCACCTCGTGAACGGTTTACAAGTTCCTAAAACTTGTTGGCGACTCTTTTGCTCTATCTTCCTTCTTTTTGGATGCCACCGTACTTTAGTGTATGATCATAGTGGGGTTCAAGTTTGGGGTAATGCTTGAAATATTCCCTACAATAGTAATTGAATTATAAAAGTTTATAGGGAAATGTAACTAAATATTTAGGTATAATACTATCATAAGTAAATAAAGAATGAAGTTTCGAGACAAGTTAATGAGAAGATCTCTCAAAGACAATTTTTTTAACACATGTATATAAATCTAATATATACTACGTATATCATATCATATCATATCACTAATATATAAACAATATACCTACAAAACTCTCGCCTCTCCTCTCATCTTCTCTCCTCCTCTCTTCTAGGGTTTCTCCAAAATCTTGGTCATTTAGGCCAGAAATTAGACTATTTCCGACCCTTTTCCCTAAGTTTTATTTACTTTTGCAATTTAGGTTTCAATAAATCTTCACAGGTTTCAATAAATCTACACAAGTAGTATAAATATTCGTCCGTCTCCCTATGGTGGAGTCGTTAGTTTTGGTTAGTTTAGTTGTTTTTGTTATGTTTAGGGTTTGTATGTGTATTAGGGTTTATTAAAGAGGTAATCATCTTTTGCCTATTGTTAGTTCTTTGGTAAAGATTTGTTCGGGATTGCAATGGTTGTTAAGTTTTCAAATGCGCTCAGGCGAATCAGATGAGAATCATCCTTACGGCTACAACAAATCGTTAGATTGTCTCTCCGAAAAGGCTGTATATTCTAGCGATGTGTGCGAGAGATGTACCACAGTGAAAAATCTTTTCAACGATTTTAGGCCTCGTTCTTTAGAGCTGCTTTGCTCTGCTTCAATCTGCTCTGCTAAAATCTGTCTAATCTGCTTCAAAATAATACTTAATATTGAATTATTATAATAACAATTAATATTTAATAATAATAATAATAAAGAAATAAATAATATTTAATAATAATAATATTTAATATTTAATATTTAATAATAATAATAAATAATAAATATTTAATAATTAGAATTTAATAATTATAATAGTTAATATTTAATAATTATAATATTAATAATAATAATTAATATTTAATAATAATAATAATAATAATTCTGCTCTGCTCTGCTCGGCTCTACTCTGCTCTGCTTCAATCTGCTCTGCTTTGCTCTGCCTAGAAGCTCAAAAGAACAGGGCCTTAGGCAATGTTAGAGATTACTCCGTTAGTATTGCAGGGGTTACTCGGTTAGTTTTATAGGTATTACTTTGTCTGGCCAGATGATGTGGCTAGCCGAATACAAAATATATTGTTATTTAACTTATTAAGTAAGTTTAAGGAATCAATAAAAATAAATTTTAATCAGTAAAAAACAATTTTAGTTTGGTAAAAATAATTTAAGCTCAATAAATATAATTTCAAGTTAATAATATAAATATCTACTTACAAATAAAACTACCACTATTATATAAACATAAGCCATATGATATCGTATGTCTATATTATTATCACAACAAATTATTTGACTGTATTTAACATTCAAGTAAAAAAAGTTATCTTAAAATTTTATCAACCTGGGCATTGCCCGGGCCAAAGTGGTATATATATAAAGGGGTTTTTTTTCCTGAGTTTTAGAGAGCCGAGTAGGATTTAAATTTCTTAGTGTGCCATGTACGATTATAAATTTTAATTATAACCAACTAGATAAAAGATTTGTAATTTCTTATAGAATTAAATAATTCAAATGTCACATAATCAAAATTGACGAATGGGATTTAAAAGTTTAAATTAATAAAATATAAAAATACTAATTTTTTTTCCTTTCCTCTTCATCTTCTTCCTCAAATCCTTTCCCCACTTCCATGAATAGCTCCCATTGTCGGTCAAACCTCCTCCCACCGCAACTCCACCTCTGTTAGCAAGGAACCCACCCCACCATCCACCACCTTGGTCGAAACCAAGAAACGTGCAACCACCTCCGGTAGAAATCATCGAAAACCACCCAAAAAACATAACCCAAAAAAAATAGAGTGAGCAATGCTATGCAGTACTTTTGGCTAATTTTCATGGTCCTCAAACATTGAAAAGTTCCTTGTTAGAGACACAAACTTATTCTAGCCATTAAAAAAGATGATTTCTATGCTAAAATTGACGACAATAATGTTTGTCGGTGCTTAGTTATTATTGATTTGTATACTGTTATTATTTATTAGTATACTGTTATTATTGGTTTGTATACTGTTATTCCTGATTTGTATATTGTTATTAAGAGGAGAAAGACTACTTGTTTACAACATGGCAAGTAGTATGAAAAATTACATTTTTGCCCCTGTTATGAGCCCAACGAGCCCATACCTGACAGTGGTCTATCACTACTCAAGGCTAGCTAGCCTCGTTACCTTATTTCTTTCCCTAAATTAAAGAAAATTTTAGTATTAAAATGGCTATCATTACTAGTTCTTTGCCCGAGCAATGCTCGAATATTTACATGAAAAAAAATTATATTTATATATTACTATTACTTTGTATTTAATTATAAATAGTGTGTACATTTAATAGTTTATTTAATTATTTAAAGTATTTTTATTGTTTTATTAATTAAGCTGTATATTTTTTTTTTTTTTTATCAATTATCTTATTATTCTTTAAGGAAAAAAATAGAAAAAAAAATAAGCAGGAATTTTTTTAATGTGAACGCGACATGTGTATTCCTAGGATAATGTCGGTGATTACTTTAGTACTCCATCCGTGTTTTAATAAGTATTACACTTACCAAATTCGACCGTATTTTAATAAGTGTTACACTTCCTTTTTTGGCAAAAAGCTACATTAAAATATTATATCTCTCTCCTCTCATGGTCCCCACCCAAACACGCTACTACTTTTTTTTAATTATTATTATATTACTCCAAGCATATTCATTCTTATATGATCCCTTGTGCATCTAAGGTGGCTGCACCACTCATCAAATACCCCATTTTATACACCACACATATATACTATGTACTACTAGAGTATTGGTATATACTACGTATTACTTCATCTCCTTCCTTCAATCTTCTTCCTATTTTATTTCTTTCCTTATTTCTTAATTTTCACATAAAATGTTCTCTTTTTTTCCAAATTCTTTAATTAATTCTTAATTTTGGTTGAAATTTTCTCTTTTTATTGTGTGTGACATTATCTTCTTCTATTAAAATTTTCTCTCCCCTCCATTGTTTATATTTTCATTCGTTGATTCGTGATGGATTTATTTGGAATCTTGAAGAGATTGTTGATATAAGTAAGTTTATGTTATTAATTTGTAATTTGGTTTAGATAGCGTTCGAAATCTTGGTAATAATATTCATGTAGGGTAGGCATGGCAATAAGGTTTCTAGAAGGAAATCCAAAGATTGCACCAAATTCCTCCGGCAGGGGACAAATTTCATCATAATCAAATTTGAAACAGTGTGTTTCTGGACTCCAATAATCTAATGCTCCCCTAAGAAAATCATGCTCAATAGCTACATGTCGCAGGGCTAGCAAACCCCTGACATGAAATAATTCTAACTCTCTTTTCTCAGCATTGGTCAAAGAATAAGACCAGTCACGCAATGTATTTTCAAAATTCTGAGACATGATTATTGAAATATGAAATTCTAAATTATTTTGTGTTTCATAATTATGCATATCATGAATAAACTGGTCTTATTTTATAGCAAAAGCGCTCGACACTGCCAAGAATTTATCTTTTTATACGCATAAAACAAACCGCTGAGTAATACGCGTCCCGTGACACGGGAAGTTCCACCGTGTCACGCGAACTTTTTCCGTGACACGGCAAGTTCTGCCGTGACACGGTACACAGTGCCGTGTCACGGCACTTCACGCGTTTTCTTTTTTCATCTTTTCCTGTATCTATCCGGATTTTTATAGTATTTTATCTTCACCGTCTATTTTTCAGTTTTTTTGAGAGTTTTATTTCTAATAAAATTCTCACTTTTTTTTTACCTATATTCTTGTTATTATTATTTTCTTTTTTTTATTTATTTATTTATTCATCACTTTAAGATTTTATTTCTTCATCACTTTATTTATTTTTGTCTTTTTATTTCTTTTTCTTTTGGGGAAAGTCGGTACCCTCCATTACTCCACTTATGTTTTTTTTTTGTGTTCGTCGCGTCATTAATAAATACACAATCACACACAAGGAAGTCTCAAACACACACTAACACACAATAATAAATACATAAACTGTGAATAATGTACAAAAGAGTCGTATTAAATAAACACGTCAAGTGTCATCATAGTATGTACAAATAAAAACCCTCGGTCAAAAGTCTCTAGAGCCAGAATCAGTATCATCTCCACCCTGCGCATATGGGAACGGCGAACCGAAGAGTCCCTCCACCATCCGAGTACGGGGAGTAGTGTCCCTACTAGTCCCATTAACCCCAGCAGTAGTCAAGCTAAAGGCAGGACCCGTTCAGCCGGAAAACGGTGTAGACTGGCCCAAATACACTGGAATCGTCGGTGAAGGCATCGTCGCACACATTGGAACTGAGAACAAGCCCGACACCGGTGGAGGAATCCCTGACAATGGAGCTGAAAATGAACCAGGATCCAAGGGAGTCAAAACAGACCCAAGCTCAGGCTGTGGAGGTTGTGAAAACAATTGACGCTGCCCCTGACTCTCGCCCGGAAAGCGCTGAGAAGACTGAAACTGCTGCCACTGAGCCTCCTGAAATGGCTGAGTAACCTGAGGCTCTCGTTGAGAATGAAAACGTCGGTGAATCTCAGGAGATCGTCTACCACGACCAAGCTCCTCCTCGTCCGAGCCTCTGTGCCTCGAGCGCGAGCAGGACCTCTGTTGCTCCTGAAAGATACAAAACCAAAAGGTCTCAACAATGCAAAATAAAACAAATGGTAGAAATAAAAATGAATGATACCTCAAGAACGTCGCTAGAGCTCCGACAACTCGCACCACGCCGAAGCTTGATGATGCAATACTTCAGGGCGTCAACCAGCTTCATGAGTCCCATCATCTTCGGGCGGTTAGGCTGAGGATAACACAAAGAAAAGTTAGTAACAAACAGTGTTAAAAGGATGAATAATGCATCCAAGAGAACTCACCGGCTCAAAGACCTCGGGCAGAGACTCTTGCGCCTGTCTGTAACCCTCTGGCGCGTCAGCAATATGGTCCTCTGTGATACCAATCGGCCCTGGATAGCGAACAGACTAAGGAGGAATCTCGATCCTCCCCACAGGGCGAATAGTCGTCTAAAAATATGATCGAATAATCAAGTTATTCGACTATTTAAAACAGATATTAATTAAGAAGATCCTCAAAAGAAATCATACCTTAGGAAGACGGGATGGAGGAGCCAGAGAGGGAAGCAAATCCCGTGCATAGTCACTCTCCATGTGTACAAGCTCCTGCCATGGAAAAGTATAGCGCTCTCCCCTGTTGATCAACTCTCTGATCAAGTGTGAGTCCAGCATCGACTCTGGTGGAGATGAGGGCACCACAAAATGATCGCCGTTATGCTGACGAACGACTCGCTCCCCCAAATACCAGACAAAGCGTCCGGTACCAACCAAAATGGTGCGCTGCGTAGAAAGACGCAAGGCCTCAGGTAGATCAGTCATCCCGGCCCAAGGACGATATTGGACATCAATGGCAACCTGAAAACCATAAAAAGTCGGCGTGAAACAACAGAAACAACGTCAGAGGGAAAATAACAACAACAAAACTGATTCTTACGCCAACAGAAGAGGTGCCTCGGCATAGAAGCCCACGCAGTGCAGGGACAGACTCCACCCGTGACTCTCCTCGATCACGCCAGCTGGCCCCGACAGGGAAATCATGGACCGCTCCACGACGCCGGCGAGGAGCCAAGCCTGGGAAGTACTCGTAGAACCATAGCTGCGATGAAAAGTAATCTTTAGCACATGAGTTGAACAAGTTAAAGTGAAAAAAAAAGGGAAAAGATCATCACCTCTACGACTCTCCACATACCATCGACGGTGATGGGAGACTCGTCATTTAGCTGCCGACAGCCATGACGTAGCGATAAGAGGAGATCGGCGTATCCAAGGCTGGCCCAGCTATAGGATCCTATCTCATGGATCCTGACCAGAGCCGGGAGGTAGCAAAGGAGTACATGTGAACTCCTATTGGGAGAAAGGGTCATAGAAATCAGGATCAGGATGAAAATCCGCACTCGCTGCTCAGCCATCGTATCCTCCATGTCGAAGCCACGAGCTAAAACTGAAGCCTGCTCCGATCGTCCGCTCCTAGGACCACCTCGAGACACTGGTCGGGACCTGATGTACTGAACGATCGGACCAAACAAATCAGATGTCTCAGCCGATCCCCAAGACAGATCAGACATCTGAGCTACAACCCGGTCAGTGAAGCGCAACCCGCTGATCATACTGAAGTCTAGGGGGGTCACCGTCATCTCCCCCCAAGCAAAATGAAAAGTGTTGGTAGTATCCCAGAAATACTCCAACAATGCGCGAACGACCGTCGCACCGCAACCCCGGGGGCTGCGAAACCCTACAACTGCCGTATAGAAATCTACTAAACCAGCCGATTCCCATAGGGCGCTCGTAGCAGGATCCCTCGTAATGATCTGGTGAAGTCGAGGGATCAAATCGCCGGCTCCAGAACCGTGGTGGTGAAGCGTGCCATCGACTATGCTGGAGAGTGAGCGATGAGAGACATGGTTTTCACGGCAGAAAACCAATTGGTCTGGAGCCCACGGAGATGGAACCCACCTAGCTCTACTCGCGGATGCCTAGGCTCGGACTCTAAAGCATCGTCGCCTATACCCTCAGGAATGGTGGGAGTGTCCTCCCGAAAAGCCCGATGTCGGCCGAGGGTAGAAAGATCGTAATCTCGTCGCCTAGGCATGCTATTATAAAAATCTAAATACTTAGCATCATTTCCTAAGTTATTTAGTTATTTATTGAATTATACGCTAAATTTTTACCTCCAGGCTCGCAATCTCGTCGGAGCTCCGGTGACTCTGTCAGCGGCTTCGAACAACAGCAACAGCAGTAGGCAGCACGAAACAGTAGCAGCGGCTGGCAGCAGAAGCAAAAAATAAAAAAAAGGGGAATACAAAACCGTCGTGGCACGGTTGCTGTTCCCGTGTCACGGTAAGCCCGGACCGCCGACGGTTTCCCTTAAACGTGGCGCGGCGTTTGTGTGAAGCAAGAAGGTGAAAATGGAGAAGTATAGAGAGGAGATGAGAAATGGCGAAATGGTGGAAGCAAAATGTGAATTTAAAGCAATAAAGTAACCGTTGCAACGGACCCCGTTCACCATGCCACGGTTACCGTTATTGTGTAACGATACAATTTGACGTGGAACGCTGATTCACGCTGACCAATTCAAACAGCAAAATAAAAAAAAGGGGGGGAAAATATTCCCGTGACACGGGAATTTATCCCGTCTGACAGGAGGAGTTCCCGTGTCACATCAAAGAATTGACGTGGCACGGCAGACTCTGTGCATTATCAGCAAATATTCCTAACATTTTTGACCATTTTGAATGATTTTTCGAGCTTATTGGGCGATTATTTTTCGCTAGAATTACGCGGAAAATTCTAACTGATTATTTTTCCCTAGTAAATATCAAAGTCTATTTTTCGGCATCTTAAGCACTTAGTATGGTCGGATAATCGGCTTAAAATTGTGTAACATTTGCGGCCCACGTTCGGGGATAATCGAACTATCATGCACTTACCAATTTCAGCAATCGTCGGCTTTCCTTAGGCTTGGAAAGCATTATCGGTGGATTTTTCTTCAAGTATAGAAAACCGCCAAGTCGGCTTTCCTCAAGCATGGAAAGCGTTATCGATGGATTTTTCTTCAAGTATAGAAAACCGCCAAGTCGGCTTTCCTCAAGCATGGAAAGCGTTATCGGTGGATTTTTCTTCAAGTATAGAAAACCGCCAAGTCGGCTTTCCTCAAGCATGGAAAGCGTTATCGGTGGATTTTTCTTCAAGCATAGAAAACCGCCAAATTCCTTTGTCGGCTTTCCTCAAGCATGGAAGGCATTATCGGTGGATTTCTTCAAGCATAGAATGACACCAAATTCGTTCGTCGACTTTCCTCAGGCATGGAAAGTATTATCCAGTAGCTTTCTTCAAGCTTAGAAAGGTACCAAACTCTTCAGTCGGCTTTCCTCAAGCATGGAAAGCGTTTCAACAAATGTCACTCGGTGGATTCCTTCAAGCTTAGGAAGCTGCCAAATTTGTTTGTCACCAATACACTGGTGCCAGATACGTATTCTATCCCTTTACTCTTTTATCTGTGGAATTAACATTTTTCTACAGATATCGGCGTATACAGAGTGATTTAGGATCGCAGAACGTCTTAAATCATTCTCCGTCCCTGTCGGCTACTTTGACTATCGTTTTCAAAACTGACGTTTCTACAAACTCAGTAAAAGTGGGGGCTTCTGTAGACACCTAAAAATGTCTCCCCAAAACCAAACCCGATGATGAACAACCTTTCACCGCCACTATTGGTCGGGTTTAGTATTTAATCCCGAGAGTGCTTAAAAAATCGTATTTTATTAAATTCATATTTTTGAACAATACATGGATTAGTCTTGATGTTTGGTAAAAGCATAGTTTTAATTTCAGCCCAAACTTATTAATTAATTCTAGCCCAAACCTTTTTATTTTATTGTTTTATTATTAGCCCAAACCTTTTATTTATTTTTATTTAATTATTTTCTTATTTTAGCCCGAATAATAAAAGTCAGAAAAAGGCCCGAAATTATCAATCGGCACTTAAAAAAGCCGAAAGAAATTAGGGTTAAAAATGAATTTAGACGGAAAATGGACTGGAATTTCCCGCGCCACTGCAGACTGCCACCGTGTCACGGGAACCCTTTCCGTCTGACGGTGGGACTTCCCGTGACACGGGAGGTCTGCCGTGACACGGGACATCCCGTTTTCTGAAAATTTCCCGCGTCACTCCAAAAGTGTACCGTGTCACGGGAAAGTGTACCGTCTGACGGTGGAGCTTCCCGTGTCACGGTACAGGCTGACCGTATCACGGGATATTTTTTTAGGGTTTTTATCATTTTAGGGTTCTGTGTGCTCCCTCAGCACATTTTCCCTATAAATACCCCCTCATTTGTTATGTACGGGGCACCGAGTAATTTTATTATATTATTTTCTCTCTTCTATGATGTTAGCCTAAACACTAGCCTACCCTTTTCACTTCAAAATTCCTTCTTCAAGCACTCAAAGGAGTCCATATTTTACTCGAGGTTATGTCCTTAAGCCAAGGCGTGAAAGGTAGAACTGTTTGAGGGTTTGGCCCCAAAATCAACTTTATTTAATTTAATTATTGTTTATTATTTCCTTGAAGTTATTAACTCGTTTATTATTTTGTAGTTGCAAACAAACAAAATCAAAGTAAGGATCATGCTCCTTTTATTTTTATTATTTTTCTAACGATTTTATGTTGTTGGAATTGTGATTAATTTGGTTTTAATATTAATTTTATTCTATTATTGATCACAATACTGCATGTTTTAAGGGAATATGTAATTGAAAATCACGCCTAATAAGATAATTTGGACAACCGGTTTAGGATCCTTTTAATCTTATTATTAATTGAAATGATCACCAATATTTTAGAATTATATGTTTCATTAATATTCAACCAATTTAGTTAAATAATAGTTTGGAGCGAATTGAATATTTTATTTGTATGCCTTTGAGATCACAGGATCACTTTTCACTATAAGAATCGAGTAGAGGCCAATACGGGCGAATGTGACTCCATGACTCACTTCGTACCATCATCCCCGATCCTCCTTTCGTGGTTCCGAACCATATGGAGTTAGTAATCTCATGGATTATGAATGGGGTATAACCTTCACGGGTCAATCGTTGTTGCCTATCGTTGTCCCTTAATCGTGGTTGCCTTTTATGATCCATGAACGGTTTACAAGTTCCTAAAAAACTTGTTGGCGGCTCCCTACTTTATTTGTCCCTCATTGTATTATGTCAATTCCCACTTCCTATGAGTGCCAAGCATATTCACATATGCTTTTAACGTAGGCGCACTTCGAACGACGCCTACAAAGCCACATTGTCTTCCCGACCTTAAGAAGTCCAACAATGGTGATTTGTTCATTTCTTAACCAAATTGAGTCAAACAAGTCTCAAATTACTCCCAAGGCAATATATAAACATAATCAAGCAATTTCATGGCATAAAACTTGACAAACAAAGAGAATTATGCAATTCAAGTTTCGAATTTTCAAGAAATTCGTGAACAAACATGCGCGAAATTCATTAAAACCGGAGTGAGTTTGGAAAAAGCTTACATAGATCGGGAAAATGGATGGAATAAGCTTTGATTTGCAACAAATTTGAGCGAATTAGATTAAGGAACGAGCAAGAACGAGTAAATTGAAGTTCACGAGCAATTCTCGAGCAGCAGTAGCGGAAATGAAGAAGAAAGGGGTATATATGGAAAACCCGACTCTAGCGCCAAGCGTCCGGCCTTGGCTCCACACGATAAGGCTTAGCGCCTGGCGCTAGTTCCAACGTGTGGCGCTAGAGCTAAATGTGCGGCGCTGGCAATATTTCAGCGGCGACAGACTGTTCAGCCACTCAGTGCGGTTATTTCGACCTCGTGCCATATTTTTTTTGGGTTCCTTGGTACACCAGTTAGCCCCTCTAAGAAATTTAACATGATTTAGTAATCGGCTCGATTACAATTTAATCGACCTAATGAATGATCGTCTCACTTAGCTTAAAGCGCCTAAGCATTGGCTCATCAAAAGGCACCGACATACTGGTTCATATAGCAGAAAGCACCGACATACTGGTTCATAAACAGTAGAGGCACCGTTATACAGGTTTAAAAGCAGCAAAAGCACCACAGTACAGGCATAGCGGAAACAAAGTTCAAGCGAGCTTTTAAAAGATAGACAAGCGTGGGTCTTCAGTAATTTTCCTCGGAATATTATCGCAGTAAATGAGGATAGCTTCAAGTAAGGATATCTTCGGTAGCATTCCCCAGCATGCGGAGAGTTGTCACAAACAACTGGAGGTGATTTCAAGCGAAGTTGTCTTCGATCGTGTTCCCTGGCTTGCGGAAGATGGTCACAAAGTGCTAGATGGTGGTTTCAAGCGAAGCAATCTTCGATGGGGTTCTCTAGCTTGCAGAAGTCTATCATGGCGGAATTGGAGGCAGTTACAAGCGTAGCAGTCTTCAGGCGGCATCCTCTAGCTTCAGAGACGTGTGCTCGGCGGTGAAAGATACGCGTTTCTTAACTTTTTTATCTGTTTTAACTAACGCTAGTTTGTAGGTATCGACGTTACAAGAGTGGTTTAGCATCGCAGAACGTTCTGAATCATTCTCCGTCCCTATCGATACTTTGACTTTTGTTTTCGAAACTTGCGTTTCTCCAAACTCAGTCAAAGTGGGGGCTTCTGTAGACACCCATTTGTGTCTCCCCAAAACCAAACCTGGTGATGAGTACCTTTCGCGTCGAATCATAATCGAATGAAGTGAAAGTGTGGAAAGTTTAGTGTTGCGGATAGTTTTAATTTCTTTTCTTTTCTCTCTGTTTTTGAAAACCTATTTTAAGAAAATAGCCAATCCAGTTTGGTTGGTCCATAGTATGGGTCCAATAATTGTAGTTGGATGGGGCTTGAAAAGAGCTTTCCAACGATATATTATAAACCCAATTCCGATGAATAATGAGTAAGTTATGGTCAAATTACTAAACTGGACCCGGTTTGAGCCTTATATGCGGCCCAATGATCTAGAGGAGGGCCTAATATGGATTTATCATTCCTAATGCAATTAGGATTGGTTTTAGTCTTCTAGATTCTTCTAGAAGGTTCTTTTCGTTCCTAATTCAATTAGCATTGATAAATTGGCTTTTGTTGACTTTTTAGAGTTTTAATCAGAATAAAAGAGTGTTTTTAAGGAAAATACGATTTTGCCCTTCTGTACGGCTAAATTTTATCTGAATTTAGAAAACGCGTGAAAAAATTAATTAGCGCCTAACGATAGACATTAGCACCTGGCGCTAATGCCTGGCGTCTGGCGCAAATGGTCAGCGTCTGGCGCTAACTTCTTTTTTCCTCGTTGAAACTCTAATTTGTTTTTCTATCCTTTTGGCCGATTTTCTCTATAAATAGTCTCCTAAAAACTCCGTTTTTCATCAACAACTCTCTAATTCTCTTCTCTCTTGAAGCAAAAGCGTAATTCGTATTCTTCCTCTCTCTTTTTTAAACCAACCCTTTTACAAACAAAATTCCGCATTCACAAGACCAAGAAACACCTAGCATTGTTCGAAGTTTCCTTCGCCCTAGACGTGAAAGGTTTTAATTTCTGAGGGTTTGATCCCAAATCTCTCTTTCAATTATTTAATTTAATTGTTTTGATTATTGTTTTCCTTGAAGTTACTAACGCGTGTATTTTTTTATTAGAAAGAGATACGAGACATCCAAGTAAGTGCTTTAATGGTTTTTATTGATATTATGATGTAGAAATCATGCTTAGATTGTTATTATGATTCCTAGTGTCATGTTACGGTGTTTTGATCTTCCTAGTATCATGTTTAGGGTAACAACTAAAAAATCCTAATGTCAAGTATGATTAAAAGTATGATGCCTTTTATATTCTTTCCTAATATTCATGTTAGTATCATGTTAGGGTTAAATCTTTGATTTTTATTGTTTAGTGAATGCTAAGGTTTGTTATTAATCTTGTTAGTATCATGCCTAGGATCTTGTTATTATTATGCTTTAACATGATTATTTTAATTATGATTATTTTTATGATTATTATTATTATGATGATGATGATAATTATTATGATTGTTATGTTGCTTGATTTATTTTTATTGCTTGATCACGCCTTTTATGCATGTTTAAAGGGAATTGGTACTTGTAATCATGCTTAATAAGATAATTAATAGTCTTGTTTATGGTTAATATGATTATAATTCAAGTGATCACTAATAATAGATTTGTTTGTGCATTAATATTCAACCAACATAAATAAATAGGTTTAGGGTTAAACCTATTGATTGCATGTTAGTCAGAAAGCGCACATGAATACGATCAGAATAAAGTAGAGGCCTATTATTAGGGCAGGTTCAATCTCTTTTAGGTTGGATTTGTACCTTCATCCCCGAACTAGCAGTCATGGTTCCAGACCTATTGGAGTTGACAATCTCCTGGATCGTTAAGGGGTGTAACCTTCACCTCGTGAACGGTTTACAAGTTCCTAAAACTTGTTGGCGACTCTTTTGCTCTATCTTCCTTCTTTTTGGATGCCACCGTACTTTAGTGTATGATCATAGTGGGGTTCAAGTTTGGGGTAATGCTTGAAATATTCCCTACAATAGTAATTGAATTATAAAAGTTTATAGGGAAATGTAACTAAATATTTAGGTATAATACTATCATAAGTAAATAAAGAATGAAGTTTCGAGACAAGTTAATGAGAAGATCTCTCAAAGACAATTTTTTTAACACAAGTATATAAATCTAATATATACTACGTATATCATATCATATCATATCACTAATATATAAACAATATACCTACAAAACTCTCGCCTCTCCTCTCATCTTCTCTCCTCCTCTCTTCTAGGGTTTCTCCAAAATATTGGTCATTTAGGCCAGAAATTAGACTATTTCCGACCCTTTTCCCTAAGTTTTATTTACTTTTGCAATTTAGGTTTCAATAAATCTTCACAGGTTTCAATAAATCTACACAAGTAGTATAAATATTCGTCCGTCTCCCTATGGTGGAGTCGTTAGTTTTGGTTAGTTTAGTTGTTTTTGTTATGTTTAGGGTTTGTATGTGTATTAGGGTTTATTAAAGAGGTAATCATCTTTTGCCTATTGTTAGTTCTTTGGTAAAGATTTGTTCGGGATTGCAATGGTTGTTAAGTTTTCAAATGCGCTCAGGCGAATCAGATGAGAATCATCCTTACGGCTACAACAAATTGTTAGATTGTCTCTCCGAAAAGGCTGTATATTCTAGCGATGTGTGCGAGAGATGTACCACAGTGAAAAATCTTTTCAACGATTTTAGGCCTCGTTCTTTAGAGCTGCTTTGCTCTGCTTCAATCTGCTCTGCTAAAATCTGCTCTAATCTGCTTCAAAATAATACTTAATATTGAATTATTATAATAACAATTAATATTTAATAATAATAATAATAAATAAATAAATAATATTTAATAATAATAATATTTAATATTTAATATTTAATAATAATAATAAATAATAAATATTTAATAATTAGAATTTAATAATTATAATAGTTAATATTTAATAATTATAATATTAATAATAATAATTAATATTTAATAATAATAATAATAATAATAATAATAATAATAATAATAATAATTCTGCTCTGCTCTGCTCGGCTCTACTCTGCTCTGCTTCAATCTGCTCTGCTTTGCTCTGCCTAGAAGCTCAAAAGAACAGGGCCTTAGGCAATGTTAGAGATTACTCCGTTAGTATTGCAGGGGTTACTCGGTTAGTTTTATAGGTATTACTTTGTCTGGCCAGATGATGTGGCTAGCCGAATACAAAATATATTGTTATTTAACTTATTAAGGAAGTTTAAGGAATCAATAAAAATAAATTTTAATCAGTAAAAAACAATTTTAGTTTGGTAAAAATAATTTAAGCTCAATAAATATAATTTCAAGTTAATAATATAAATATCTACTTACAAATAAAACTACCACTATTATATAAACATAAGCCATATGATATCGTATGTCTATATTATTATCACAACAAATTATTTGACTGTATTTAACATTCAAGTAAAAAAAGTTATCTTAAAATTTTATCAACCTGGGCATTGCCCGGGCACCAAAGTGGTATATATATAAAGGGGTTTTTTTTCCTGAGTTTTAGAGAGCCGAGTAGGATTTAAATTTCTTAGTGTGCCATGTACGATTATAAATTTTAATTATAACCAACTAGATAAAAGATTTGTAATTTCTTATAGAATTAAATAATTCAAATGTCACATAATCAAAATTGACGAATGGGATTTAAAAGTTTAAATTAATAAAATATAAAAATACTAATTTTTTTTCCTTTCCTCTTCATCTTCTTCCTCAAATCCTTTCCCCACTTCCATGAATAGCTCCCATTGTCGGTCAAACCTCCTCCCACCGCAACTCCACCTCTGTTAGCAAGGAACCCACCCCACCATCCACCACCTTGGTCGAAACCAAGAAACGTGCAACCACCTCCGGTAGAAATCATCGAAAACCACCCAAAAAACATAACCCAAAAAAAATAGAGTGAGCAATGCTATGCAGTACTTTTGGCTAATTTTCATGGTCCTCAAACATTGAAAAGTTCCTTGTTAGAGACACAAACTTATTCTAGCCATTAAAAAAGATGATTTCTATGCTAAAATTGACGACAATAATGTTTGTCGGTGCTTAGTTATTATTGATTTGTATACTGTTATTATTTATTAGTATACTGTTATTATTGGTTTGTATACTGTTATTCCTGATTTGTATATTGTTATTAAGAGGAGAAAGACTACTTGTTTACAACATGGCAAGTAGTATGAAAAATTACATTTTTGCCCCTGTTATGAGCCCAACGAGCCCATACCTGACAGTGGTCTATCACTACTCAAGGCTAGCTAGCCTCGTTACCTTTTTTCTTTCCCTAAATTAAAGAAAATTTTCGTATTAAAATGGATATCATTACTAGTTCTTTGCCCGAGCAATGCTCGAATATTTACATGAAAAAAAATTATATTTATATATTACTATTACTTTGTATTTAATTATAAATAGTGTGTACATTTAATAGTTTATTTAATTATTTAAAGTATTTTTATTGTTTTATTAATTAAGCTGTATATTCTCTTTTTTTTTTTATCAATTATCTTATTATTCTTTAAGGAAAAAAATAGAAAAAAAATAAGCAGGAATTTTTTTAATGTGAACGCGACATGTGTATTCCTAGGATAATGTCGGTGATTACTTTAGTACTCCATCCGTGTTTTAATAAGTATTACACTTACCAAATTCGACCGTATTTTAATAAGTGTTACACTTCCTTTTTTGGCAAAAAGCTACATTAAAATATTATATCTCTCTCCTCTCATGGTCCCCACCCAAACACGCTACTACTTTTTTTTAATTATTATTATATTACTCCAAGCATATTCATTCTTATATGATCCCTTGTGCATCTAAGGTGGCTGCACCACTCATCAAATACCCCATTTTATACACCACACATATATACTATGTACTACTAGAGTATTGGTATATACTACGTATTACTTCATCTCCTTCCTTCAATCTTCTTCCTATTTTATTTCTTTCCTTATTTCTTAATTTTCACATAAAATGTTCTCTTTTTTTCCAAATTCTTTAATTAATTCTTAATTTTGGTTGAAATTTTCTCTTTTTATTGTGTGTGACATTATCTTCTTCTATTAAAATTTTCTCTCCCCTCCATTGTTTATATTTTCATTCGTTGATTCGTGATGGATTTAATTGGAATCTTGAAGAGATTGTTGATATAAGTAAGTTTATGTTATTAATTTGTAATTTGGTTTAGATAGCGTTCGAAATCTTGGTAATAATATTCATGTAGGGTAGGCATGGCAATAAGGTTTCTAGAAGGAAATCCAAAGATTGCACCAAATTCCTCCGGCAGGGGACAAATTTCATCATAATCAAATTTGAAACAGTGTGTTTTTGGACTCCAATAATCTAATGCTCCCCTAAGAAAATCATGCTCAATAGCTACATGTCGCAGGGCTAGCAAACCCCTGACATGAAATAATTCTAACTCTCTTTTCTCAGCATTGGTCAAAGAATAAGACCAGTCACGCAATGTATTTTCAAAATTCTGAGACATGATTATTGAAATATGAAATTCTAAATTATTTTGTGTTTCATAATTATGCATATCATGAATAAACTGGTCATTTTTTATAGCATATCATGCATATCATGAATAAACTGTTTCATAATTTCTATGGTTGCAATAAGGACTTTATATGTTTATGAATTTATGAACTATTTAGGTGTTTTTATTGATTTATTATTTTATCATCATTATTTGTTTTTTATGCTCTCAGGTATGAAAAGTATTATCACCAGTTGAATCATATTCTGTGCTCCTTTTGTGTATATCAATTAAGTCTGGGACTTGCTACTTTTTTTCAATGTAGCAACCTGAGTATGATTTACTTGCAAACAGGTGTATCTTACTAAGTTACTATCTTATATTTTATTCATACCTTTGAAGTGTTTAGGCTCAGATTTGGTAACTTGAATAACTAAAAGAATCTAGAAAAGTATAATTAGAAATCTAGATAAATTGAAAGTATTTGATTTAAGTACTAAATTTTATCGGATATAGTAAATATATACTTTCTCTGTTCTTTTTTACTTTGCTTGTTTCTTTTATCACGCTTGTCAATGCAAAACTTTAGCGATCGGTAACTTTAATTCTTCATAAGTAAAAATTATAAAAGTTGTATATTACAATAGTACTTATTGAGATGAATTAAAAAAGATATCATATGAATATATTTTTCCTTACATATCATTCACAAAAGACGGTTAAAGGAGAGGTGGTGAATAGTGTAAAAGTCTAAGCGGGTCAAGCAAAAACGAACAGAGGAAGAATATTTTATTTCATGAAGAACATGGATATTACTCAAGTTCAATTTGCTATGAATGGTGAAGAATTAGGTCTTGCTGACAGTGCACCTACTCATACAATACTTTAAAATAAAAAATATTTCTCTCATTTGATGATGAAAATGATTGATGTGTGTACCATATCGGGTAGTACAAATATCATTGAAAGCTTCGGAAGAGCCAACGTAAAATTACCTTGGGAAACTTGAATTAAAATAATTGATACTTTATACTCCCATTGTCTCAAAGAAATTTATTAAGTTTTAAGGATATTCGCAACAATGGTTATCATATAGAGACAATTAATGAAGAAAATAACAAATTCCTTCAAATCACTAATATAACTCAAAGCACAAAACATGTTTTGGAGAAACTCCCTACATTCTCCAGTGGTTTGTACTACACAAAAATCAATACTATTGAACTCATGCTATAGTAAACCAGAAATTTACTGATAATTTTGTTGTTTGGTATGACCGGTTAGGCCATTGTGATTCAATAATGATGCGAAAAATAATTACGAATTCATGTGGACATTATTTGAAGATGTAGCAAATTCTTCATAATAATTTTTCATATGCTGCTTGCTTAGAAGGCAAGTTGATAATCCGTCCATCACCAGCTAAAATTAATTTTGAATCATTTATTTTTCTGGAACGGATACAAGAAGATATTTGTGGGCACATACACTCTCCATGTGGACCATTTAGATATTTTATGGTTTTAATTGATGCATTAACTAGATGGTCACATGTGTCCTTGTTATCAACTCATAACGTGGCGTTTGCTAGATTATTTGCCTGATTGATTAAGTTACGATCACATTCAGTGGTGGAGCCACCCTTGTGCATGGTGGGTCACGTTAGGGCTAAGCAAAACTACCCGAAAAATTAAAAATCCGAAAAACCGATCCGTAACCGTTTCGAAAATTAGGGTACCCGATCCGATAACCATAACGGTTCTGGTGCCCGTTCCGATTATTTGTTATCAGGTATGGTTATGGGTATCATTTTAAAAAATTAACGGTTACCCGATCCGATCCGATAAGCATTTTTTTTTTGCTTTTTTTTCCCTACTTAAATCTATTAATATAAATCTAAACTTTTACTTTACTTCATAACCACTTTATAATATCAATGATTAGTAATATTATTAATAATTTGGTCAAGATCATATGGTATTGTTTTTAATTATATATATATATATATATATATATATATATATATATATATATATATATATATATATATATTTGAATATGTATTCTCACTCTCACTAGGTAACTTTTGAAATTTATTTTTTATTTAATTTATTACCTTCATCCTTCAAATATTACATTACTAATTTTCATTAGGTAACTTGTTAAAGCTCCCTATTCTAAATCTTTTTGGTAATTTTATTGGTGATTTGTCATTATCCGTCACAAATCCTCCTCCTCTCCCACAAGATATTGAATACTTTTGGAGTGACTTTTTTTTATTAGCTTTTAGAATATACATGCTTTAATTATTGATTTGTATGCGGTCGATTGGAATGATGAGTCGGTGACCCAGCACCCATAAAATCCTGGATCCGCCACTGGTCACATTTTCCAGATACTTCTATTAAGACTATTCGGCTTAATAATGCTGGTGAATTTACATCTCAAACTTTCAATGATTATTGCATGTCCAATGGGATAAATGATGAACATCCTGTAGCACATGTTCATACACAAAATGGTCTGGAAGAGTCATTAATTAAACGTCTTCAGTTATTGCTAGACCATTGCTAATTAAATCCAATCTCCCAGTTTCTGTTTGGGGACATGCTATATTACATGCAGCAGCACTAATTCGCATCAGGCCAACAAGTTGTCACAAGTTCTCCCCATTACAATTGGTTTATGGTAAGGAACTAAATATATCCCATGTAAAAAATTTAGAATGTGCGGTTTATATTCCAATAGCTCCACCACAACGCTCTAAGATGGGTCCTCGAGGAGATTAGGAATATATGTTAGGTTTGAATCCCTGTCAATAATTAAATATCTTGAGCCTACAAAAGGGGATTTATTTACGGCTCGTTTTGCAGATAGTCATTTTAACGAGTCACTTTTCTCAACATTAGGGGGAGAAAAAAGAGAGCTGGAAAAGGAAATTAAATGGAATGAATTATCATTATCCTATCTCGATACTCGAACTAAACAATGTGAACTGGAAGTTCAAAAGATAATTCATTTACAAAGTTTAGCGAATTAATTGCCAGACTCGTTTGCTTACCCAAAAAGAGTGACGAGGTCACATATTCCAATTGTAAATGTTCCATTTAAAATAGATCACATATCCCGGAAGACAAAATAAGTTTGCTAATGATTCTAAACCACGTTAAAAACGTGGAAGACCAATAGGTTCCAAAGATAAGAATCCTCGAAAAAGAAAAGGAGCATTGATAGATGATGGTCAAATTGAAGAAATAATTTTCGAAGGATCTACAGAATAGAATTTAGACATGGTACAAGAAGAAATTCAAGTACCTGATAATGAAGAAATTTCAACAAATTATATCATGTCTTGAATTACATGGAACCGAAATCAAATCGACATCGATGATGTTTTTGCATACAATAATGTAGCATTAGATGTTACAGATAATAATGAGGATCATGAACCAAAATCCATTGAAGAATGTAGACAAAGAAATGATTGCCTAAAATGGAAAGAAGCAATTGAAGCAGAATTAAAATATCTTGGAAAAAGAAAAGCATTCGGACTTGTAGTCCGTACACCTAAAGGTGTAAAGCCAGTGAGATATAAATGGGTCTTTGTGCGAAAGAGAAATGAAAAGGGTGAAGTTGTAAGATATAAGGCACAATAGTTGCACAAGCATTCTCACAAAGACCTAGTATATATTGATTATGAGAAGACATATTCTCCTGTGGTGGATGCAACTACTTTTAGATTTTTTATTAGTTTGGCAATAAGAGAAGGACTTGACTTAAGCTTGATGGATGTAGTCACAACTTATTTATATATCCCACTGGATAATGACATGTATATGAAGCTCCCAAAAGGTTTTAAGGTGCCATAAGCAGCAAAGTCTAGTTCTCGAGAACATTTATGTATTGAATTAAACAAATCTATTTATGGATTGAAATAATCTAGGCGTATGTGGTATAACCTTCTAAGTGAGTATTTGTTAAAAGAAGGTTATAAGAATGATCCTATTAGCCCATGTATTTTTATAAAGAAATTTGGATCAGGATTTGTTATAATTGCGTTGTATGTTGATGATTTGAATATCATTGGAACTCCTGAAAAGATTTTAGCGATTGTCAATTATTTAAAGAAAGAATTCAAAATGAAAGATCTTGCAAAGACAAAATTTTGCTTCGGGTTACAAATAGAGCATCTAGAGAATGAAATCCTTGTGCATCAGTCAACATACATAGGAAAAGTTCTTACAAGATTTTCTATGGATACAACACATCCATTGAGCAGCCCTATGGTTGTAAGATCACTTGATGTAGAGAAAGGTTCGTTCCGACCTCGGGAAAATGATGAAGAAATTATTGGAACTAAAGTACTACTTCCTCCGTTCTGTTAATATTGCAACAAGGAGGAAATTACGCATCCCGAAACACCTTATATATGCTAAATATCTATAATTATGTAAGTAAAAATTATAAAAAGTTGATATTGTGAAAGTATTTTATGAGACGAATCCAACAAGATCCCACTTGACTATATTTTGCTTAACGTATAACTCATATTATATGGTCAAACAAGAGTGATGAATAGTGCAAAAATTCCATTGTTACAATATTAATAGAACGGAGGAAGTATATCTTAGTGCAATTGGAGCACTAATGTACCTTGCAAGTCATACAGGACCCGACATATCATTTTCAGTTATTTTATTAGCAAGGTTTAGTTCATGTCCAACCCGAAGGAATTGGAATGGAATTAAACATTTACTTCGTTATCTTCAAGGTACGAATGATATAAGTTTATTTTTCCCAAAGTTGTCCAAAGAAAATTTGATTGGTTTTGCAGATACAGGTTATTTAGCTGACCCTCATAATGGTCATCATAAACTGGATATGTGATCACATATAGTGGTACTGCCATTTCTTGGCGTTCCATGGAACAAACCATTGCAGCTACTTCTTCCAATCATTATGAGATTTTAGCAATTCACGAGGATAGTCGTGAATGTGTAATTAAGACTAGTAGTTCAACATATAAAAGAAGTTTGTTGTTTATCATCTGGGTAAGAGGCACCGACAACTCTATATGAGGATAATGCAGCTTGTATTGCTCAACTTAAGGAAGGATACATCAAAGGTGATAGAACGAAGCACATCATACCCAAATTTTTCTTTACTCATGATCTTCAGAAGAATGGAGATATAAATGTATTGCAAATTCGTTCAAGTCAGAATTTAACAGACTTATTCACTAAGGATCTTCCAACCGCAATATTTAAAAAGTTAGTTTATCATATTGGATTGCGTCGTCTCAAAGATCTTCAGTGATATAATAATGAGGGGGAGTAATTGTGCGATGTACACTTTTTCCCTTATCCATGGTTTTTTCCCACAGGGTTTTTCATAGAAAAGTTTTTAATAAGGCAGCATATATGCACATACATTAAATAATCTATTTTAGATAATGTCCATCCAAGGAGGAGTGTTATAAAGTATGTTTATTGTGGATGGTCATTATAGCTTGTAATGATTATCTTAACTATCTTTGTAACATCCTTTGTAACCCCTATGTGTCATTAGTTCACATCATAAATGGACTCTTTATTGTCCATATTGGTTACATTATTCATATCATGTATATATATAGATGACCTATGAAATGGATGAATATACACAACACAATTATCATCTATATCTCTCTCTGTTATATTCTCTATTTTCCTTATTTTATAACAATTGACCCTTTTTTTTTAAAACATAATGAAATTGACTCATAAGAACAAGTGGTATATGGATGGAATGCCGGAATGGTATATACAAAAGCATGGGACAAAGGATTCGAATTGACTGTACTATTACTCTGTTAGCATTATTATAATATTTGTGAAAGATCATTTTTACTTTTTAGGTGAAGTCAATCCAGGCTATATTGTTTTGAACATAATTTTGAGTACTCAACTACTCATGTTAATCTTAGTAGGGTTGTGCATAAAATTAGAAATGCACAAATAATAACTCTTCTCATAATCCATACAAGCATGTATAAAAATACATCATTTATTAAGATAAACTTATATTATTACAAATGTTACTTGTTTTGTCACGCTTTTATTCAATTCTACTTAATTATTAGCTTTTGTATACTATTAATTAAGCATGAACACATAGCGATGACATTTTATTCATACAACATTACAATGAAAGTGAATTAAATCGAGACACAAGTTCAGCAGATCAACCACGCACTGCACTGATTATTTATGTAATTGATGGCAGTGTAGTTAGTGATTGATCTTAACTAAGCGACACACACACCACCAACAATACCCGGCGGTACACATGCTAAATAATTAGAGCAACAATCAGGTCCAAAATAAAAGTTACAGTATCGGCCTTGTTCTACGCACTGTAAATCTTTCTTCATGTACGAGTCAAGGATATTGACAATTGGTTGGACTCGGCTCGCTGCCATTTTCATTTTATAAACCAATGGCAATGGCAGTTCTTCAGCTGAAGATGTTGTCGCCCTTCCAACTACTGGTGCTGCATCATTCATACAATGAAAATGTATTATTAGTGAAGACTATAATTTACCATCTAAAGGGTACAATTTAAAGTTCATTATTATTATTATATCAACAATAAGAAAACACAAACTAAACAAAAAACAAACAAGTTCAAATAAAACTTAGGAAATTATCATCGAACTAACTTGTTGCAGTATACAGCAAGAATGCTAAAAAAGCAAGAGCAACAGGGTTGAATGAGACCCTATCCATTTCTCAAAACTAAAAAGAATTCTATAAAAAGAAATACTCGTTTTATATTTAGTGTACTTAATTTGTTGATCAGCTAATGCCTTGATTTCTCCCATCATTTCTTCACACCACGCTTCTATTTATAGTAGCTTGAAATCCATAAAACATTGACATGATGGCATATGTCCAAATGTATTGACAACTTGATACTCCCTTCGTTTTTTAAGTGTCCCGTTGAATTGTGCGTGGAGTATAGGTATGGTCAGGAATAAAATTTTTTTGAAAAGTAAGAGAAAGAAATAATATGACTGGGAGACCAAGGTATAATGTGTGAAAAATTTAATATCATATCACATCACTAATATATAAAGTCAATCTTGCAGTCAGGTCGCGAGACATCGACACTTGACATTCTAGTTTTAATCAATAAAAATAATTTATGTTTGGTATAAATACTTTCATTTATGTAAAACTAATTTAATTTCAATAACAATAATTTCAAGTAACAATTACATAGATTTCTAATTACAAACATAACTAGAAAAAATACTCTATATAATAAATAAGCGATAGGATATCATATGTCTAAAATCTTACGTGCATTATTAAAAGGGATTACATGACCATATTAATGAACATTCAAGCTAAAAAGTTTATCCTAAATTTTTATCAACAATCCGGGCATCACCCAGACACAAAACTAGTACATAAATAAAGAAGACATTTTTAGAGCATTTGCTGCGCCACATAAGCAAATGCATTATTGACCAATTACAAATTAGATTTGTGTTTTATTTTACAATTAAAAAATTCACTCACCACTAAGCAAAAGGGACGAATGAGATTTAAGAATTTTGCTACATAGGTAAAAACAACGAATATTAATTAATTAGGGTTTAAATTATTTAAAAACCTAGATACTATCCCTTAAAAAAAGCTAATAATTATCTTTAAATATTAAAATTTTTTAAAAAGCTAAAAATTGTATTTAGGGTTACAATTTAAATTATTTTTAAAAAATAAAAAATTTTACAAAAATAATTTATAAAAACAAACCGCCATAAGAAAGTTCACAAATGAGATTTCATTTGAGTGTTTAATTTGATGTGCCATGTACGCTACAAAAATACCAAGATTGATTTTTTATTTAAATACTTTAAAACCAAAAAAAATTATCTTTTTACGCAGAAAGTTTTATCCGGCACATTTGGTGAACACTCATAAAGTGTGAAAATGATAATAAATTTTGTAAAGAAATTCTATTGTCAATACCATGTCAAAAAATGAAACTCTACCTACAAATATGTGTTTTGCTCACAAGTTTTTATCACCACAAAAGTATTATTACCTCTAAAAAGTAATCGATAGTTATGAAATTTTTTGAAGAAAAATAGTTAGGGGATGGTTCAGCTTAATTAGTGATTTAGGATTTAAAAAAACCTTGTTTTGTTGACTAAGATATTATGCATGTTTATAGATTTTTTATTAATTAAAAATTCAATTTTCACATAAATAGCATCAACAAATAAGATCTATTTTTAAATTACAGAAAATAAAAAAAAAATTATCCTTTCTCTAATAAGCAACAAAAATTTTGAAAAATATATTATATGGTGTAAAAAAGAAAACCTTACGTGAGATTTATAGATGAAAAACCGTGCATCATTTGTATGTTTTTTTTTTACTTTTTAATATATATATATATATATATATATATATATATATATATATATTTAAATTATTTTAAAAAGCAAAAATTATTTGTTATTTTTAAAGAACTAAAAATTCAATTATTTAAAGAAAATTAAAAAAAAATTGATATCGGGATTTAAATTATTGAACAAATACGGATTAAAAATACCTAATGATATTAATGATTTTATTTAAATAATCCGAATAAAAATCATCTATTCGCTTGCTATAACAATGCATACCAAGGAAAAATGAAAATGGAGACTATGCATATAGATATTTTCCGTTTAAAAAGGGTAGAGAATAAGATTCAGATAGAGAGTAAGGCCTTGTTCAATTCACCTTGTTCAGTATAAATAATGGAAGTTTAGTAAAAATAAGTTCAGTGCAGCAAAAATAATTTCTGATCAGTAAAATTAATTTCAGTTTATAAAAAATAATTCCAGTTCAATAAAAATCAATAATTCTAAAGATAAAATACAATAGAGAATCATTAAAAATAGTTTTAGTTAAGCAAAATTAGTTTTACTTCAGTAAAAATAATTTCAGTTTAAGTTCAGCAAAAATAATTTCACTTCGCCAAATTAATTCATTCAGCAAAAAGAAGGGAACGAGGACTAAGGGATTTATTAAATAAATTAGGCCCATAAAGCAGGATTATAGACAATTAAAAAAATGAATAAAAGGTGGTTGCGGGCTGCCATAAAAGGACTAAATTAAAAGTTAACAAAAGTAAAATAAAATAAATTTCTTAAAAACAATGGATGTAAAATTTAAAAAACGAATGTAAACCGAAAGTGATTAGCACTTAGAAAAACGGAGGAAGTATCTATCTTGCACGTTTAATCCATTTCAATAACTAGGGTGGACCTAGGTCTAGAGGAGATTACCTATACTAGTATGAGAGCTACACTAGTATGAGAGTAAATGGGGCAAGGTTTGTTTTGTTTTGTCTTTATTTTTTTTTTATTTTTTTTTTGTAATATAATATTTTTGAAAACGAGGTGTATGGCCAATATTGGGATAATCTTGTCCAAGATTGAAGAGATAACTCTCGTTTGGTGTAAGCTTTATTGTCCAAGACTCAAAGAGATAAGTTTGGGTCTTTAAAATATCAAAAACTTTTGTATACATCCGCTTTACACTAATATTAGTGTACATCGAGTAATATAAGGGTAACTTTTAGCTAATTTTAGGGTACATTTTTGCCTTTTTTGGGTAACTTTAAACATAATACAATTTTTATATAATTAGACAACAAGAAAAGTTTTATAAAGGTAATTTAATTACATTCAATCACTAATAATTAATTTTTAGTCATTTAAAATGTGATTATTTACTAATAAAGCATAAATAATATTTATTTGAATTGGGTTACTTTAACGCATATTGGGGGTAACTTTTATTCATTTCAGGGGTAACTTTTAATCACTTTACGCTATCTTTATAATGGATGTACAATAATTATTGTACACCCGATTTTTTTAAAAGTTTGTGTTAAAATATATAGTAAGTTTATTCCTAATTTTTAGACAAGTCTTGAGCAAGATTCTAGCAATAATCTCTACTAAGACTACATATAGTCTTGAGATGAGTTTTGGATTCTAAAACCCATCTTGAGACTATACAAATGGACAAAAATAATTATGTTGTCTAATAGTGAGTTGCCAACTCACCATATTAACATAATTAATAAATATATAAATAAATTAATGTTATAAATATTAACTGGATAATTAAATCTGGAGTGGGTCTTGGAATAATGTGTGAAATTGGAGAAAGTCTTGTATGAGTCTGAATAATAAAAAAAAAAGTAATTAAAAGTTAGTAGAAATTTTATGTGGCAGAGTTTGAAGTATAAATCTCAGTCTTGGGATGGTAAGTTTATTGCAAATTTTGAGCAAAGTCTTAACATGAGTCTTGTTCAAGATTCTTGCAATAAACTCATCTAAGAGTCATGTGAGTCTTACATAGAGTTTTGAAAATCCAAACCCATGTCAAGACTTTGCAAGACCAATGAAAATTGGTCACCTCACCAACCAAAAGTTTACAATAATTTAAAAAAAAAAGATAATTTACAATAAAAAAAAGTATGAATCTGAACCATAAAAAAGTATTTCAAAGTTAGTGGAAAGTTGATGCAGTAGAGTCTGAAGTCAAGGTCCACTGAGGATAAACTCACCCTTATGGTGCATATACTCACACCAAGGATAAGATAATATTTAGACTTCACTGTTACGATTGGTCCATAGGTTTTTATTTGTTTTTTTTCCAATTTTTTTCGAGAAACGTGACCAAGTAATCAAATCAAAATCCAAGTATTCCCTCTACCTCTAGTCCTCTATGTCTTTTGTCCCATTAAACTTTTTATGATTTTAAAGACACGTGTTAATACATATACATCTCCACTTTCAAATGCGTAAAAACTACTGTATAAGAAATTAATATGAATAAAATTTACAATAAGATAGACGTATTTAACGAAATATCACATGACTATAATATCTTTAAGACTCTTATATATTCGTGATTTTTATAAAAAGATAATTAGGTAATGAAGGCCTAAATTGGCCTTTTTTTTGGTTAAAAAAAAATAGCCATTTTTATTTGGAGAAAATTGACTTTTTTTTAATAGAGGAAAAAAAAATTGACCTTTGTTTACAATTTTTTTGTTGAAACCAACAACCTTCGTTTACTTGGTATTAAAATACAGATTTCTACAAAGTATATCAATTAAAAAAAATTATGGATTCTTCTTCTTCTATTATTATTATTATTATTATTATTATTATTATTATTATTAAATGGATTCTTATTTCTTAATATGATGTATTACAGTATTAGGCAATACTTAAAAAAAAAAATAGTGTCTATTATTGACGCCTATGTTAGGGCCCAGTTCTCTTTAGCTTAAAAAAATAATATTCAACAAAAAAAAATTTTACTTGAGTGGAAAAAAAAGAGTAATTTAGTAGCTTTGAAAAATAAATATAATAGAGAATCAGTAAAAATTAGTTCAGGTCAGTAAATTTAAGTTTAATTCAATATAAATAAGTTCAATTCAACAAAAATAAGCTGATAATAACACTTAATGATACAAAAAATTACCTATCATTATAAAGTACTTCCTTTGTCGCAAAATATAGTTTACGTTTGAAAAATAACACGAATTTTAAAAAATAAGTTGAGAAAGAATTAAAAGTACATGGGAAAACAAAATGGATAATCATTTGCCAAAATGAGAAAGAGAGAAAATATGTACCCCTCCATCCTTTTATTACATGCCTATATTTCTTTTTTGGGTCATCAAAATTAAGTGCATATTTCTATTTAAAGGTTATACATTTTTACAATATTATTCTCTTTTTAATTATTTGTCATTTTTTCTTTTTTGTACTTTAAACTCAATTCTCAATACTTTCCCTCTCCTAATTTCTAACCACTTTTTTCTTTCTCTCTATCTCTCTTTAACCCCACATGAATATTTATACTCCCAATTATTGGTTTTAAGGAATCTTTTACTTTCTTAATTCGTGTAAAATGAGAAATAGGCATGTAATAAAAGGACGGAGGGAGTACTTTTTTTAATTTTTCAATAAAAAAATACTAATAAAGTCAACAAGGAGAGTAATGAAGCAAAAAAAAAACAAAAAAAAATAGACGGTATTTTTGCACTTCACCTAATAAAGACAAGAACTAATTAACGGTAAATGAGTGATTTTCAAGGAATATTAAATGGTGAAAAAGGAAATACGAACTATATTTAAGACCATCAAAACTAAAAATGAGAGCTATATTTAGGGACAGAAAGATTATTAGATTATTTCACTACTAAAAATTAAGGTTTTTGCGACCGCCACTTTTGGTAGCTGAAAATAGCAAAAACGGTCACTAAAAATAATTGCGACTGTCAACGATCATAAAGTGGTGGTCGCTATTTCCATGTGTATATGGTCTCTAAAACAAAAAAAATATTACGACTGGTTGACGGTCGCAAAAAAAATGCAACCGTTTTTTATTTTTAACGACCGTTACGTAGACGGTTGCAAAAATAAATAATTGAGACCAGTAGTGTAGTTGTCGTAAAAATTGCATTTTGCGATGGTTATAGGCAGTCGCTAAAATGTAATAAAAAAAAACAAAAACAAACGACGCAGCACCCTCCCTAACAAACCAAAACCCGGCTTGCGTTCACACCGTAAACCACCTATATCCAATTCCCACAGTCAACCTCCCACCCTAAACCACCACCGCCAATCTTAACCCACCAACCACCGCCAATCTTAACCCAAAAAACCAGAAATTAAATCCACAAAGTAAACCAAAATTAAAAAATTAAATCAAAATTTTTTTTTTTAAAAAAAAACCCCACAAAATCAAAATTAACAAAAACCAAACCCAATTTCATAACGAAAATATAACCCAAATTTAACAAAAATAAAACCCAAATTTAGCAAAAATAAAACCCAAATTAACAAAAAAAAAAATCAAAACGAAAATCAAACCCAAAATGAACATAAATCAAACAAAAAAAAATAAATCAACATTCGAACATGAATAAAATCCGAACAAAAATCAAACCAAATTCGAAATAATCAAACAAAAAAATTATAAATACGATAACATACCTCAAACCCGAATGGACTTTGAATTTATCCTCGAATTTGGTTTATAAGGCTTAATTCGACCAGGAAAAGTCTAAATCTAGCCTTTTCATGGTCGAATTTGACCTTAAACACTATTAATTTGTTTAACCATGAGCTTGTGATGGTGGAGATCGTGACGGAGGCCATGGAGGTGACGGTTGAAGGATGGTGTCGGTGATCGAATTTCCGAAGTTTCTTCGTGCGATTTCCGACCGCTAGTTCTTGGACTTCCGGCGATAAAAGTCGGAGAATAAAGGAAGTAGAGGAGGAAAGATGGGGGAGAAAAGGAAAGATGGAGAAGAGAAGAAATGATGGAGAGACGTGAGAAGAGAGAGAAAGGAAGAGGGCGGCTGATAAGTTGAAAAATTATTAGGGTTGGGTGAGTGGGAACCCCTATTATACCCCTTATTAAAAAAAACCATTTACAACTGCTAAAAACGGTCGCAACTAGCGACTGTTTGTAAAACAATCATAATTTGCGACCGTTTTAGGCGGTCGCAACTAATTTATTTTTATTTAAAACTTTTTTCACATGTATTCTTTTAAAAAAGAATTATTCAAATATGCTTGCGACGGTGTAAATAGTAAAAAAAAAAAAGGTCGCAATAATTGCCACCGCCTCAAAAACGGTAGTAAAATTGCGACTGCAAAAAAAAACGATCCCAAATTTCTAGTTTTGCGACTGTTTAACTGACGGTCGTAGACTAGTAGAAAAATGGTCGCAATTTACCGAATTTTAGTAGTCTTTTGAGTTATGTTCAAATTTTGAAATGGTGAGTAATTGAATTATAAAAGTTTGGAAAATTTGACAATTACCACCTATAATTGTTGCAATTTTAGCAATTATCATCTACAGTTTTCTTTTTTTTAAAAAAAAAAAAAAATTAACCACCTACTATTTTTTAAAAATCAAAACTTCCCACCTATTTTGCTCTCAACTCAAATGTGACGTCATATGGGGCCCACTAACTACCTTTTCCCTCCCTTTTATCTTTCTCACTCGATTTCTCATTCCCATAAAATTGGGGAAAAACTTTTATTCGTGAAGTAATTAACATGATTATGTAATATAATTTGAAGTTTTTCCCTAATTTTGAGAGGAGTACATATATGGGAATAAAAATTGAGAGAGAAAGAAAGAAAAGGAAGAAAATAATCAATTAAAATATAATATACTTCACAACCTAATATAATTTTATTACTATGTGTAAACTTGTCAATCGAGACGGGTTAGGAGTTATTTCGGACAGGGTCATTTCAAGTTAGGGGTCAAGAAGTGTTCAACCTTAGCCCAAAGTTTTGGGTTTAGGTCGACCAAATAGGCTTAGAACAATTTTTCTATTTGATTTATTTTTGCTACTTTATAGAATTTTAAATATATTTAATCGAACATTTTCACCAATATTATTATTATGCATTACATGCCTACTGCATAGTTTAAATAGTAACAAAAACCCATCAATTCCTAACTAATTTCATATCAATGATACATTTTAAATTTGACATATAGATTAAAAATTTATCTTAAAATTTAAAAAAACAGTCCGGGCATCGCACGAGGCACAAAAGTATTGATTTTTTAATCACAAAATTTAAAAAAAAAAACGGGCGTACATAAATTATTGTACATCCATTTTAAAGATAGCCTAACGTGATCACAACTTACCCCTGCAATGAATAAAAGTTACCTCAATATGCATAAAAATAACCCAATATAAATAAAAATTATCTACGCTTTATTAATAAAGAATCACATTTTAAATGACTAAAATTCAATTATTAATTAGTGATTGAATGTAATTTAATTACCTTTATAAAGATTTTCTTATTGATGATTTATATAAAAATTGTATTATGTTTAAAGTTACCAAAAAAAAAAGGCAAAAATTTACCCTATATTAGCTAAAAGTTACTGCTCGATGTACACTAATATTAGCATAAACCGGGTGTATACAAAAGTTTTTTCTTTAATTTGTCGTACATACACATTATCAAATTACACCCTAGCTATACTATCAATTTTATTAATTTCTTTTTAATAACAACCATAGTAGGTTTATTATGTTTAGGATACGACTTATTATTTATGGTAAATTGATTTATCTTTTGTAGATTTATACTAGTTTAGTCCCGTGCGTTGCACGGATTAAGTAGCCATTATTTGTTTAAATAGTTGTCAATTATTTGAAAAAAAAAATCATAATCTCATTAATTAATTTTGAGAAAAGCACTGCATTTATTTAGTTTTGGAATATAAGAGGAAAAAAAAAAAGAATAATATCAAAAATAATTTAGGCGCGAAAATTTTTAATAAGAAAATTGACATGTGTCCCTTAATGATGTCAACATGTTTGTTTTTAGTAATAATTGTTAATAGATTAGGAAAGTTATATGTATATTTTTATATGGTTTAGGATACCTTTTGTAACCTATAAATATTAGCCAAATTCACCCATACATGTCAAGCAATTATATAAGTAGTATCTCATTAATATTTTACAAAAGGATAAAATGGCCGATGGCTTTCTTGAAATGCTATTACAATGGCCGAAATCTTCATTGTCGATCTCATTACCGGCAACTCAAGTGAAAGGCAAAGAGTTGAAATCTCCACATCAAAATCTCAAACAACCTTTGTCATCACCACAAAAACCTTCCTTGGAGGAATTTCAGTATTTTAAAGCAAGCAGGTTAAATTTCTCTCAACAATTACCTTGTCGGTTCCTAGGTTTATAGGGTTCACCTCTTGTTCTTGAGTGTTTCCTCCAATTTCCTTCATTTTAAGGAATCTTTTGCTACTTTCAAGCTAATTTTCGGTGTCAGGCCCCCTTTTACTTCTAGCCAATCTGGTAATTTGGTTTTTTAATTCTCTTTTACTCTCTCTGGGAACTTTCCTTGCTCTCAAGGGTTTGTTCTTGAGCCCCACTCCTCATACGTGGGCTGTTCTTTGTTTCCTAAGTTCTACTCGTGGATCTCATGCAAGTGTAAGAGTAAGCATAGTGTTTTAGTGTCAATCCCAGTTAATTTTGGGATTCTTTTTTTATAATTTTCCATTTTCCTTTACTTCTTCCTCCTATTCTCTTTCTGCTGCTTAACATTTATTGCTGCTCTTTACTATGTTTTTTTTTTTTTAACTCTGTTCTATTACCCTACTCTCTTAATTACCTTGTTCTTGGCTGTTGTGTTTGTTATGGCGCATAATAATCATTGGACCGTGTACCAATCTGGGGTTTATTTATATCAATCGTTGGAGAATTATATTACGAATATCGATTGGAACAAAGCGGTTATTGGAAGATTCTTTGGTCCCACTCCTCCTTGTAGGGCGCTCGTCCAACAGATGGTCGATTCTCAATGGCTCTCACGAGGTAATACTGTTGTTCATCGTACTGGTTGTTATTATGTTTTTTCATGCTCAAATTTGGCCGATGTAGAAGCATTACTTGAGCAACACACCTTCGTCTTAGATGGGCGTATGTGCAATATTCGTAGATGTAATAGGTACACCGTCCCTGCTAATGTGAATTTTGACATTAATAGGCTTTGGATTCGAGTTTATGGGCTTCCTTTAGGGCTTCTAGACCCGGAGTGGGCTGTTGAAACCCTTAAGCTTGTAGGGTTAGTCGAAACACTTGAATATGATGGTGATGGCCTCCCTGCCGAGCCTGAATTGCGGGGTCAGGTTATGGTCGACCTTTCAAAACCGTTAATTCCTGGCTACTTTGTTCCGGGTGATGGTGCACCATTATGGGTTTATTTTCGCTATGAGGGAGTTTTTATGTTCTGTAAAAAATGCGGTTTGGTTGGTCATTTCTCTGATTTCTGTCATAGCTCGGATTATGTTGCTGCTAGAAGAATTAACTCCCATTTGGAAGCTTTCGAGGTGCAGGGATTAACGGTGCTTTACAATCAAAACCTCAGACCTTTTTACACAAATATGATTGAGGGTACTCAGGATGTTTTCACGATCGAAACACAAGAGTTAATCTTCTTATCTTAGCGCAAGATTTCGAGTTTGATGATGAGCACTCTTCGGGTTCTGATGATGCACTTAATGAGAATGATAATGATGATGATAATAATCCCCATGGAAATGATAATGAGGATAATGATGATAATGACGACGATCACGTTCCTCCTGATGATGATCAAAATGGTGACAACAATCAAGATTCGGATAATGGTTATGAGCCTGATAACTCTGATTCTGGTTCTTCAGGAGCAAGGGGTAATGGCTTGCCAAATGGTCATGTGCACGCAGCGGCTCCTACAGGGGATAACAATGATAACATAGAACCTGAGTTTATTCCAATAAATGGAGTCTATGAAAATGGTTACTTATCTCATTCGAATTATGTGGCTTCTTCTTCTAATTCGGATTCAACGGCTTATGACTCTGCTTCATCAAAGCGGATTCAGAATTCGGCTTCTTCTGAAACAGATCCAACAACCCCGGAGTCATACCATAACCCGAGTTCAACAAGGTTCCTTGAAGAGAATCGGGCTGAGTTAATTGATGTGCTCACTGCTGCTAACGCTGCTGCACATCAGCGACGGACTGTTATTCCTTCATGTGACCCCTATGCGCCTTACACTTATCAGCGTGCAACTGCTCAGTCAGGTGGAGGATTTCGTATGTCAGCTCCTTTGGAAGATAGCTTATTGTCTGAAAGCTCAAATGCAAGCTCTGACATTCCTTCGAATTTTAGCTCTGATATCTCAACCGCCGCCTCTGATTTTTCTGTTCCCATGGATTTAGATGTTCCGAGTCTCTTTGCAACGCTGTCTATTAATGAAGAGGTGGACTCACAGTGTGTTACTTCTTCTTACCAAGTCCCTGCAGGGCTGCCAATTAAGCACACAGCTCAAGCAACACAACTCCCGCAATCACAGCAAATGGGCTGTCATAATAAGCGAAGTCGCCAAGGCCCATTTACTCGGTGCAGGTCCTATGATCAGCTCCCCTATTTTGGATATGCAGGCTCCACTTGGTATCAAAAACGAAAGAAAATAAAAACTCTGAATTTATACAGCAAGGGCGGATTTTTGTTTTTTCCTCCTTCGCCTACACAATTTGTGCCACAAGAAAAATGTTATTCGGATGTCTCGGCTGCTGCACACTTGGGCTTCTATGGCTCATCTTCATCGTCCTTTTTGAATGCCGAATTCAATAAGGAAGACACGGTCCTTTCTAACCGCAAAAGGAAGGTTACAGATGCTTGGATTTCTTCCACTCTTAAATACCAAAAATTGGAGGTTCTTGCTGCTTCCTTTGGTAATGCCACTAGCTCGAATGCTACTTCATTTGCGGGTTCTATGTCTTCTGCTACTTGTGTGAATTTTGGTTTGGCGGCTGGCCCTTCACAACTCCCATGGTGCCCATGATTGTTACATCATGGAATTGTCGGGGTCTAAATGACAATAACTCACCCAAACTCCCTTATGTTTTTTGTTTGCTACATAAGTACAAGCCTAACTTTTTGTTTCTTAGTGAAACTAAAGTTTCTGTTTCGGTTGTTTCTAGTTTGCTAGGTTGTTCTAATCCTAGTTTTGTGAAGGGCTCGGATGCCGTAGGTACTAGTGGTGGTCTAGTTGTTTTTGCGTATGGCTCGGAAGCTGTCTCTTGTGTTTTTTGCTCTTCTAATGTTATCCTTTGTAATGTAAAGACTCCTAATGAAATAGATAAGTGTGTGATGTTTGTTTATGGAGCTCCAGTACTAGAAGATCGACCCCAAGTTTGGGGGTTAATTTTAGACTTGTTAGCTATAGCACCTAATACTTTGATTATTAGAGATATTAATCAAATCGAACATCACTCTGATAGATTAGGTATGTAGACACCCATTTGTGTCTCCCCAAAACCAAACCCAGTGATGAGTACCTTTCACGTCGAATCATAATCGAATGAAGTGAAAGTGTGGAAAGTCTAGTGTTGCGGATAGTTTTAATTTCTTTTCTCTTCTCTCTGTTTTTGAAAACTTATTTTAAGAAAACAGCCAATTCAGTTTGGTTGGTCCATGATATGGGTCCAATAGTAGTGTAGTTGGATGGGGCTTGCAAAGACCTTTCCAATGATATATTATAAGCCCAATTCCGATGAATATTGAGGAAGTTATGGCCAATTTACCAAACTGGGCCCAGTTTGAGCTTTATGTACGGCCCAATGATCTAGGGGAGGGTCTAATATGATTTATCATTCCTAATGCAATTAGAAATGGTTTTAGTCTTCTAGATTCTTCTAGAAGGTTCTTTTCATTCCTAATTCAATTAGCATTGATAAATTGACTTTTGTTGACTTTTCAGAGTTTTAATCAAAATCAAATACCATTTTCGAGGAAATTATATGATTTTATCCTCCAATACGGCAAACTTATCTGATTTTCGAAAACGCGTTGAAAATAGGCTTGGCGCCTGAACCCAGGCTTTGGCGCCTGGAACCAGGTCTGGCGCATGGCGCCAGTGTTGGTGCTTGGCGCCAGCTACCCAGGGTTTGCGCCAACTCTGGTTTTTGTGCGTCAGACTCTGTTTTGTTTATTTTATCTTTTTGGCTGATTTTCTCTATAAATAACGTATTAAAAACTCCGTTTTCAATCATCTACATCTACATTCACCAATTCTCACGAATATTCATCAACAATCAGTTTTCATTCGCAATCATTAATTCTCTAATTCTCTCTTAATCATTCACCATTCTCATCAAGTTTTCTTGATTATTTCATCTCTCTCTCTTTCTCTTTTCTAAACATTGTTTTCAAATACAAAATTCTGCATTCATTAGATCTAGAAACACCTAGCCATATTCGAAGTTGCCTTCGCCCTAGACGTGAAAAGTTTAATTTCTGAGGGTTTCGGTGTCAGGCCCCCTTTTACTTCTAGCCAATCTGGTAATTTGGTTTTTTAATTCTCTTTTACTCTCTCTGGGAACTTTCCTTGCTCTCAAGGGTTTGTTCTTGAGCCCCACTGTTGAGCAATTAGGTTTTGATGATTATAAACTAATGATGATTATCTATCTAACGTGTATGTTAAGTTGTGCATAGAAAAAGCAAATTATGCTTGGAACAGGATACAAGGAACCTGAGTAATGACAGGTATATATGTAAGGAACTTGAGCAATATAGGATAAGCAATAGAGGAACAAGAACAACGATAAGTGTTATGGTTGATAAGCATGATGATGGCTAAGGGACCATGAAGGTAACTATGTAAACATGTGTTTACATATGTTAGCTTCATAAGGTAAGTATCCTATACATATATAGGTTATGTATGTGTAGGAGTCTTTTAATTTAGTTTAGTTTTCTTTATTGTTTTTATAAATAAAAAACTAACCTTCTGTTTTACTTTGTTATTCTCAGAAGTTTGCTCAGTTCGTCATCATCAAAAAGGGACAACTTGTTGATCCTTATGAGGTTTTGATGATGATGTTAAGAATTGAGCAAACTTCCATTTAATAAGGATTTTCTAGTGTTGTGATGTTTGCAGGTTCAGTAAGCGTTGAGGGCTGAAGTAGGAATTGAAACAGAGGAACTTTAGAGGATCCATGAGGATACAAGTAAATTTAGAAGAAGAGTTCCAGAAATGGAACTTCCAGAAGTTTCTTAACAGGAACTTCAAAACGGGTTGTAACGACCTGGTTTCGGTGTAATGCTGGGGAAAACCCTAAGATCCAGAATATATCAAGACTACAGGATTCCAGAACAAGAGTTTCAGAGAAGCAACATGAAGACAGAGAAATAGAAGTATATTGCTCTAGGATTCATGTAAGTATGTTGGACATAAAAGTCGGTCTGGAACAAGTCTATATAGAACCAAGGTGAATTCCAAACAGTCAATGAAATTAGAGTAACTGACTTGTCAGGAACTCAGAGACTGTCAGAGTTCAGGAACCTAATAGGAACTTAAGTATGAACGTCGTTAAAAGTCGGTTTTAATGATATATATATTTACCTTATACGTGCATATCTTTTAGGGATTTGGTTTTACTGAATAAAGATATTTATCTTCTAATAAATCCCTTTTGGAAAAAGATAAGATTGTTTAAAAAGTATTTTAAACAAAAAGATAAGTTTTGAATAAAATCTGATTTTATGCTAAGTTTATCTTATTATTATTGACAGTTTTTATTCTTAACAAAAAGATATATTTTCGGAAAACTGATTTTTAGAAAATATCTTTTAAACTTATCTTTTCAGAAAATCTATCTTTTTCAAGATGAAATGAATAATTCGAGTGTACTATAAATATGCTCATATGCATTCATTCAAAGTTGAGGCTGACGAAGTGTAGTGGTCGTGCTTAATGGTTTTATCCTTCACCACGAAGCTAAGTCAGTCCTCCTGGTCAAAGTTCCTATCAGGTTTTTGGTTACAGTACGTCTAGTGAGTTCCAGACAGATCTTGAGTGTTCAACATATTAGTTTTATCTCTTTATTCATAGATATGTATTTAGGGATATTCGATGAGATCTTGTAATGGGAAAAAGGGTTTTGAGTGTTTTGTATTTTGGGGTGAGATTGTGAATTCTCTTAAATTCACGCTTGTGTATGAGTTTGAAATCTGGTAAAATTCGAGTGGTAGCTATGAGTGCACAGTGAGTGAAAGGAACCTGAGAAGTGTCTTGGGTCACCTAGGAAGTTTCCTGGGTAAAGGGAGAAAAAGGGTCCTGAGAAGTGTCTTAGGTCTGGTAGGAAGTGTCCTATCATAGAGTCAAGTGTCCGTGGCGGAACTTGCAAAGCAAAGGTCTGTGTAATAGGTTGTACTAGGAGAGTTGCCTATTATAGTGGAATTTGTTTATAAGTCCCAATAGGGCCGAGGTTTTACTTCCAGTTAGGCACTGGATGGTTTCCTCGTAAAACTTGCTTTGTGCTTTAAGTTCCTTTACGTTTTGTTTTTAATTTCCGCATAAGTTTCGCGATTGGAACCTACTACCATTCACCCCCCCTCTTGTAGTAGTTCATCTAAAATAACAATTGGTATCAGAGCAGGTGCTCTTGATAAACCGGGTAACCCCGAGGAGCAAGTTCCAGGCTAGGATGGATATCTACAAGGAATGCAGTGAATGGAACTCAACCCTAGAACGTTCCGAATACCACGTGAAGACCAAAGTCTGCTTGTGAAGCAGATGTGATTCAAAGATGAACATCTTTGAGGTAAGTGTCTCGTCTTTGAAGTCTTGATTATATGCATGACATTATGTGTACAAGTTCCTTGTAGTATTTCTAGTTAAATTTTGGATTTTGTTTTGAAAGTTTGCAAATCAATTTTGTGTAACCTCAAATTTGATTTATAGAGTGAAAAGTATTTGTCAGATTTACAAATTGATTTATTTTTAAAGAATCGGTTTACTGGAAATAGTTCAAGGAACGTATTATGTAGAATTATGCATATTTGGTCTCTTGGAACCTGGATTATCCCTGTATGGAAACTTAATTCTTTGGGCAAGGTAATGAACGTATATTTTGAATATTTTCCAAAGAATGACCTTATCATGTGTATGTGTTTTTCTGAATATTTATTATGTAGACACATGATGTTTATTGTTAGTAAAGATAGTTGGTTTAACCGTAGTTGTTTTAATTATGGATTATTAATGTCTATTACTAACATGAAAGTACCCAATATAAATTGGGTAACCAAAGCCAAAAGATGACTGATTTTGCAGGCTAAGTGAGTGGAGACAACTTATTAATAATGATGAACTTTGGTTGTTTGTATATAAGCAATTATGTGCAAATTCCTCTCACTAGAAAGCCTTTATAAGAGGTTTGTAGTAGGTGAATCGACAACATGAATAAGTGTGTAAGTTGCCTATACATCTCTCTGTAAATATTGGTCATGTTCTTTTGGTATGTATTAATCCTTCACAAATTCCAATTGAAATTCAATTCCCTAATCTTATGAAGGTTATTTGTGAATGGATGAAAAGAGAAGTTGTTTGGATGTTTATAATGTATATCATGACAAACTAACTTCTCTTCTAGCTTTGTGCAAGTTATTAATCATTGTTTTGTAGGTTTGTCCATTGAGACAAATTGGTGCGTAAAAGTTTGTTCCATTAGGAGCTCAGTGCTTAAATTGGTTGGAACTTGGTGAACTTGGAATGATAAAACGAATTAGGGATACAGGAATAACAAAGCTTCTATATCAAGGTGCTATAGGAGTTAGCGTATACGTTCCTGTAAAGATTCTTGTTCAAGTTCCAGTTAAGTTCTTATTTGGAACAAAGCATTAATTCCTGTAGCAGACTCTTATGAAGGATAATGAGTTAAGATGATTATCTTTGACTGCGTGTTGGAGATTCATCATTTTGTTGATGGAACGACATCTAAAAGGGAGTATTCTTACAGGAACTTTATGTTTTAACACTTTTATGCTTTAGGTTTTATCTACCTCTTTTGACTAACCTACTGACATTTTAAAGGCACAAAGGAATCTCTTGGGTTGTGAACTTTCAGGTTATATCTTTTGAATGATAATATGAGGGACTTTGACAAGGTGATGAAGAATTTGAGATTAAATCAACACGTTCCTCTACCCAAGATACAACGGTCTAAAGGACCAGAAGGACATGTTCCAACTTTATGTCAAAAGGAACATGGAAAAGTTGAAGGTTTATAATAGGAGGGAACTTGCATTATCTCGACAGCGAGGATCCAAAAGAGATGATGATAGCCAAATCAAGGTATCTCTTGCTATAAACCTGCAATGGAAGAACTTTGACTTATAATACTAACACGAAAGGTAAAATTTCTACATAACAGGAAGTTAGTAAGTCAAGTTCCTATCCCATTGTGAATATTTTTCTTGTCAAGTTTTTAATGCACATTCTGGTTTTCAATTGCTTGTAACTCTAGTTGTTTTATGGCTTCAAAATGACATCATCAATAAAGAGTGGAAATGTCACATATGAAGGGAGTCAAAAAGGGAACACATCATTTGTGGATCTCAAGGTGATTCCTAACAACAACCTGACATTTCTAGGTTTTATTGAAGATGAGATACCTCTATGCTTCAAACTGTGAACATGTTAATCTTTTCATGCTTGATAAACCTAGTAGGAACTCGATAATAGGTATATGTACATGTAAGTTCCAAACAGGTTAAGATCGAGAAGCATGAGAATGAAACACATGTTACATTCTCTTTCAACATCAGGTAGATGGTAAGCAACACTAATCCATTGGATCTTAGTGATATGGATATGTTTACCATGTGATATGTAGAGACTAATTGAAAGAGATGTCTTGTTTATAAGTAATGAAAGCAAATGAATACTTGGTTTCTTTTCTTAATAGAAGAGATGATGAACTGTTTATTGAAAGTCTTTTCTATCACAGGGTATGTGGCTAAGTATTCATCACTTATGAGATTATAGATCTAACAATGGAACCTAGTTCCAGTCATGTTTAGTGTTTGTTGCAGGAACACAGGATTGTCAACAAGTTTCCAATTTTGAATCATGAAAGACAAGAAGAGAACAAAATTATATACTAATGGTCTTTTCAGGTTCTTTAGAATAGTTTTCAATGTCTCTGGCTACATCATCAACACTGAAGCAATAGATCTTTGATGAACAAGACACCCTATGTTCTACTTAGGGATGTTTGATGATAGAAGTACCAAGGCGATTTATCCATAAACGCCTAGACTAGTAAAACATATAGAGTTGACACTATCATGTTTAATGTGCCATAAGTGAACATATTTTGAGACTAACAGGTTTGTTCCCATCAAACAGGTTATAAAGATGAACTCACAAGTTACTGTAGAACTAACTGAGTTCCTAGTAAAGAAATATGTCACTAAGAATAACAGCAAGGGATAGCTACATATGTTGAGGAACTTTTAGATGTTAAGTTCCAACTCATGCAGCAAAGTTCAATGAACTCAATATAAGAAAGCAAGTTCCAACGAAGTTCCAGAGCTGAGATAATATTTGTTCTGACCAGCAATATCTCAACAAACTATGGAACTAAAGTGTCTTATATGCATATGTAACCAAGGCCGAGCCTCACGACATTGAAGGATTTGAGGATGTAGCTTGAAGATTAGATGTGCAACAGGAACTCGATGAGCTTAAAAGGAAGAAGGTGTGTATTACATTCTAAACCTATTCTAGAACACCTAAAAAGGGTCGGAGATCAAAAAGGGTGTTCTGGAAAAAGCTTGTTGAGTAAGGCACGTGAATGGAACAAAGCTAGGTTGGTTCTTAAAGGAAACAACCAATACAAAGGTATGTATTGTTTTTAAGGAACTTATTGCTCGTGTAGCTAGACTTGAAGGTAATTGAACATTATTTTATCTTGTTGTTTATATGGGATTAGAGTTGTACCACATGGATGTCTTGGATGTCTTTTGTATAACATTTTGTTATAGATGTCTATGTGGAACATACTCTAGGATAGATTGCTATCCAAGTTCCTTCTTGAAAATTGAGCTTTAAAATTATCAATTTTTGTTTTCAAGATGGATTGAGTTATTAGTTGTACTTACTTACATTAATTATATTTTTGGTACAACTAACGAGACATTGTGCATTGATTTTTGCTAATCTATGATAAGAAAATATATTTTTAAGCATTAACCACTGACAATGGAACTTGTGTTAGAAGTGGAAGTTCATATTAGATTCGAAATCATCAAGGAACAGAATAACCACTTCAAGAACTCCAAGGTAAGCCATCATATCAACCTATGTATTAATAGTTACATCTTTATTGATATGAGACTATATAAGATATAAGTTCCTTTCACATGTCGGCATTAGATGAATTGGATTGATATATCTTTGGTATGGATGCAATATGTGAATTTGTGAATTGATTCTCTTATGGTTGTGTCTTGACTTATCATATTCTTGTTTATTGCTTAATGGAACAAGACTCGATGAAATATAACATGAGTATAAAGTATTTTTCCCTTAAGTTATGTCAAGTTGGGGTTCCTATGCATGTTAAACATAAAGTAAAGAATGTGCGCTTATTGTTTATGTGTCACACTTAGTTCTTGTGTTGTAAAAGACATACTCACTTGCCTAATAGTATTAGAGGTCTCTTAATAGAACTATGGGTGCTGTCAAACACGAAGTTCCTAAGTTGCCAAAGGAACAATGGAAGAAACTTTGGTGGAACAAGACAGGTAAGTTCCCAGACCGTTTGTAACTCACTTGTTTAGATTTCAGAGGGAACTAACCTATCTTTTAGTCAACTTTCAAGCATCCACACCATATATCTTCGATCGCAACATTATTCTACAACTCTAAGTTGTGTGTCTGTGTTGCATATACTCTAATTGTCTTATATTTAGAAAATTGAAGATTCTTATTCACCCAATTCAATTTCCTCTTTCCGTTCACACACTTTTACTTCTTATTCTTAATTCCCATGTGCTCTAAGTTTGTTGATCATCTTTTTATGATTTTTAATGATTTGATGAAACATAAAAAATGGTGATTATATGTTGAGGAGGAAGTTGAAGATAAAGGAAGAAGAATGGTAAGGGACTCAGGGGGAATAAGGTAGGAACCAAGAAATCAAAATGGTTCAGATCTGGTTGTGGAACTCAAGTGTATGAGTGAGTAATATCTTCATTGATTTAAAATGTGTTATTCCAGGAAAGCATGCAAAATTTGTATAATGACACCCTTTAAAAAAAAAAATAAAAAAAAAAGAGAAAGAAAAGGAAAAAGGGTGATCAAATATTTAATTTCCTGGGTATCTATATATGAAGAATGTTGACTATGTTGATGTCGTGTACTCGTATACTTGGTGAGCTAGTGAAGGAACAATAATAAACGACGAAGGAACTTGATTATGATGAAACTGAAATCTATTTAAGTTCCAGTATGGAGAATGTTCCTCAAAGAAGTTGGTGGTTAAGGTAAGGGAACTTGGTTATCAATTGGCAAGATGAATATGTGTTGTGTTCAATAGGAGATTCAAGAGTTTGAGATAAAGTACAATGTGGCGGTTCTCATCTCAAAAGGTTTAAACGAAGAGCACAAATTCCACTTCACGTTCCCTCTACTTATTTTGTTCCATATGCTTCTTTATATATCCTTTAAGCTTGCGCTTTAATTGGTCTATTCATGCAATCCATTTCTAACTTTTTAGCTCTGATCTTTACTTGAATTTTAACTTCTTATTTGTCAAGTTCAATTAAGGGTTTTGAAGTTGGGCCTTTGGATTGTGAGTTGGAAGTTAGTGTGGAAATGGTATCCGTGTTTGAAAAGTGAGTACCTTGAGGCTTTTAGGAACAACAAGTGTTTAACTAGTATATACTTACTTATTATATGGTGGTAGGTGTGACATATGACTTTAAGTGCATATAATTTACGAAAAACAAACGTGTGGAACAATACCCTTTTTGATAATGACAAAAGGGGGAAGAATATGTATGATGCTTATGGTATGCAGTAATTAAGTCTAAAGTTATTACATCATGATTGTTGAAAGTATTTATATATTGATAAATGATGTGTATTGCTAAGTTCCTAACTATTAAGTTCTTGTGTATGTTCTTAACTTGTTTAAATGTTATTTCCTTGAAAAACTAAGGGGGAATAAATGTACAACGATTATCCTTTAATATGTGATGAGCATCAATAGTTTGTCATCATCAAAAAGGGGGAAATTGTTGAGCAATTAGGTTTTGATGATTATAAACTAATGATGATTATCTATCTAACGTGTATGTTAAGTTGTGCATAGAAAAAGCAAATTATGCTTGGAACAGGATACAAGGAACCTGAGTAATGACAGGTATATATGTAAGGAACTTGAGCAATATAGGATAAGCAATAGAGGAACAAGAACAACGATAAGTGTTATGGTTGATAAGCATGATGATGGCTAAGGGACCATGAAGGTAACTATGTAAACATGTGTTTACATATGTTAGCTTCATAAGGTAAGTATCCTATACATATATAGGTTATGTATGTGTAGGAGTCTTTTAATTTAGTTTAGTTTTCTTTATTGTTTTTATAAATAAAAAACTAACCTTCTGTTTTACTTTGTTATTCTCAGAAGTTTGCTCAGTTCGTCATCATCAAAAAGGGACAACTTGTTGATCCTTATGAGGTTTTGATGATGATGTTAAGAATTGAGCAAACTTCCATTTAATAAGGATTTTCTAGTGTTGTGATGTTTGCAGGTTCAGTAAGCGTTGAGGGCTGAAGTAGGAATTGAAACAGAGGAACTTTAGAGGATCCATGAGGATACAAGTAAATTTAGAAGAAGAGTTCCAGAAATGGAACTTCCAGAAGTTTCTTAACAGGAACTTCAAAACGGGTTGTAACGACCTGGTTTCGGTGTAATGCTGGGGAAAACCCTAAGATCCAGAATATATCAAGACTACAAGATTCCAGAACAAGAGTTTCAGAGAAGCAACATGAAGACAGAGAAATAGAAGTATATTGCTCTAGGATTCATGTAAGTATGTTGGACATAAAAGTCGGTCTGGAACAAGTCTATATAGAACCAAGGTGAATTCCAAACAGTCAATGAAATTAGAGTAACTGACTTGTCAGGAACTCAGAGACTGTCAGAGTTCAGGAACCTAATAGGAACTTAAGTATGAACGTCGTTAAAAGTCGGTTTTAATGATATATATATTTACCTTATACGTGCATATCTTTTAGGGATTTGGTTTTACTGAATAAAGATATTTATCTTCTAATAAATCCCTTTTGGAAAAAGATAAGATTGTTTAAAAAGTATTTTAAACAAAAAGATAAGTTTTGAATAAAATCTGATTTTATGCTAAGTTTATCTTATTATTATTGACAGTTTTTATTCTTAACAAAAAGATATATTTTCGGAAAACTGATTTTTAGAAAATATCTTTTAAACTTATCTTTTCAGAAAATCTATCTTTTTCAAGATGAAATGAATAATTCGAGTGTACTATAAATATGCTCATATGCATTCATTCAAAGTTGAGGCTGACGAAGTGTAGTGGTCGTGCTTAATGGTTTTATCCTTCACCACGAAGCTAAGTCAGTCCTCCTGGTCAAAGTTCCTATCAGGTTTTTGGTTACAGTACGTCTAGTGAGTTCCAGACAGATCTTGAGTGTTCAACATATTAGTTTTATCTCTTTATTCATAGATATGTATTTAGGGATATTCGATGAGATCTTGTAATGGGAAAAAGGGTTTTGAGTGTTTTGTATTTTGGGGTGAGATTGTGAATTCTCTTAAATTCACGCTTGTGTATGAGTTTGAAATCTGGTAAAATTCGAGTGGTAGCTGTGAGTGCACAGTGAGTGAAAGTAACCTGAGAAGTGTCTTGGGTCACCTAGGAAGTTTCCTGGGTAAAGGGAGAAAAAGGGTCCTGAGAAGTGTCTTAGGTCTGGTAGGAAGTGTCCTATCATAGAGTCAAGTGTCCGTGGCGGAACTTGCAAAGCAAAGGTCTGTGTAATAGGTTGTACTAGGAGAGTTGCCTATTATAGTGGAATTTGTTTATAAGTCCCAATAGGGCCGAGGTTTTACTTCCAGTTAGGCACTGGATGGTTTCCTCGTAAAACTTGCTTTGTGCTTTAAGTTCCTTTACGTTTTGTTTTTAATTTCCGCATAAGTTTCGCGATTGGAACCTACTACCATTCACCCCCCCTCTTGTAGTAGTTCATCTAAAATAACACCCACTCCTCATACGTGGGCTGTTCTTTGTTTCCTAAGTTCTACTCGTGGATCTCATGCAAGTGTAAGAGTAAGCATAGTGTTTTAGTGTCAATCCCAGTTAATTTTGGGATTCTTTTTTTATAATTTTCCATTTTCCTTTACTTCTTCCTCCTATTCTCTTTCTGCTGCTTAACATTTATTGCTGCTCTTTACTATGTTTTTTTTTTTTTAACTCTGTTCTATTACCCTACTCTCTTAATTACCTTGTTCTTGGCTGTTGTGTTTGTTATGGCGCATAATAATCATTGGACCGTGTACCAATCTGGGGTTTATTTATATCAATCGTTGGAGAATTATATTACGAATATCGATTGGAACAAAGCGGTTATTGGAAGATTCTTTGGTCCCACTCCTCCTTGTAGGGCGCTCGTCCAACAGATGGTCGATTCTCAATGGCTCTCACGAGGTAATACTGTTGTTCATCGTACTGGTTGTTATTATGTTTTTTCATGCTCAAATTTGGCCGATGTAGAAGCATTACTTGAGCAACACACCTTCGTCTTAGATGGGCGTATGTGCAATATTCGTAGATGTAATAGGTACACCGTCCCTGCTAATGTGAATTTTGACATTAATAGGCTTTGGATTCGAGTTTATGGGCTTCCTTTAGGGCTTCTAGACCCGGAGTGGGCTGTTGAAACCCTTAAGCTTGTAGGGTTAGTCGAAACACTTGAATATGATGGTGATGGCCTCCCTGCCGAGCCTGAATTGCGGGGTCAGGTTATGGTCGACCTTTCAAAACCGTTAATTCCTGGCTACTTTGTTCCGGGTGATGGTGCACCATTATGGGTTTATTTTCGCTATGAGGGAGTTTTTATGTTCTGTAAAAAATGCGGTTTGGTTGGTCATTTCTCTGATTTCTGTCATAGCTCGGATTATGTTGCTGCTAGAAGAATTAACTCCCATTTGGAAGCTTTCGAGGTGCAGGGATTAACGGTGCTTTACAATCAAAACCTCAGACCTTTTTACACAAATATGATTGAGGGTACTCAGGATGTTTTCACGATCGAAACACAAGAGTTAATCTTCTTATCTTAGCGCAAGATTTCGAGTTTGATGATGAGCACTCTTCGGGTTCTGATGATGCACTTAATGAGAATGATAATGATGATGATAATAATCCCCATGGAAATGATAATGAGGATAATGATGATAATGACGACGATCACGTTCCTCCTGATGATGATCAAAATGGTGACAACAATCAAGATTCGGATAATGGTTATGAGCCTGATAACTCTGATTCTGGTTCTTCAGGAGCAAGGGGTAATGGCTTGCCAAATGGTCATGTGCACGCAGCGGCTCCTACAGGGGATAACAATGATAACATAGAACCTGAGTTTATTCCAATAAATGGAGTCTATGAAAATGGTTACTTATCTCATTCGAATTATGTGGCTTCTTCTTCTAATTCGGATTCAACGGCTTATGACTCTGCTTCATCAAAGCGGATTCAGAATTCGGCTTCTTCTGAAACAGATCCAACAACCCCGGAGTCATACCATAACCCGAGTTCAACAAGGTTCCTTGAAGAGAATCGGGCTGAGTTAATTGATGTGCTCACTGCTGCTAACGCTGCTGCACATCAGCGACGGACTGTTATTCCTTCATGTGACCCCTATGCGCCTTACACTTATCAGCGTGCAACTGCTCAGTCAGGTGGAGGATTTCGTATGTCAGCTCCTTTGGAAGATAGCTTATTGTCTGAAAGCTCAAATGCAAGCTCTGACATTCCTTCGAATTTTAGCTCTGATATCTCAACCGCCGCCTCTGATTTTTCTGTTCCCATGGATTTAGATGTTCCGAGTCTCTTTGCAACGCTGTCTATTAATGAAGAGGTGGACTCACAGTGTGTTACTTCTTCTTACCAAGTCCCTGCAGGGCTGCCAATTAAGCACACAGCTCAAGCAACACAACTCCCGCAATCACAGCAAATGGGCTGTCATAATAAGCGAAGTCGCCAAGGCCCATTTACTCGGTGCAGGTCCTATGATCAGCTCCCCTATTTTGGATATGCAGGCTCCACTTGGTATCAAAAACGAAAGAAAATAAAAACTCTGAATTTATACAGCAAGGGCGGATTTTTGTTTTTTCCTCCTTCGCCTACACAATTTGTGCCACAAGAAAAATGTTATTCGGATGTCTCGGCTGCTGCACACTTGGGCTTCTATGGCTCATCTTCATCGTCCTTTTTGAATGCCGAATTCAATAAGGAAGACACGGTCCTTTCTAACCGCAAAAGGAAGGTTACAGATGCTTGGATTTCTTCCACTCTTAAATACCAAAAATTGGAGGTTCTTGCTGCTTCCTTTGGTAATGCCACTAGCTCGAATGCTACTTCATTTGCGGGTTCTATGTCTTCTGCTACTTGTGTGAATTTTGGTTTGGCGGCTGGCCCTTCACAACTCCCATGGTGCCCATGATTGTTACATCATGGAATTGTCGGGGTCTAAATGACAATAACTCACCCAAACTCCCTTATGTTTTTTGTTTGCTACATAAGTACAAGCCTAACTTTTTGTTTCTTAGTGAAACTAAAGTTTCTGTTTCGGTTGTTTCTAGTTTGCTAGGTTGTTCTAATCCTAGTTTTGTGAAGGGCTCGGATGCCGTAGGTACTAGTGGTGGTCTAGTTGTTTTTGCGTATGGCTCGGAAGCTGTCTCTTGTGTTTTTTGCTCTTCTAATGTTATCCTTTGTAATGTAAAGACTCCTAATGAAATAGATAAGTGTGTGATGTTTGTTTATGGAGCTCCAGTACTAGAAGATCGACCCCAAGTTTGGGGGTTAATTTTAGACTTGTTAGCTATAGCACCTAATACTTTGATTATTAGAGATATTAATCAAATCGAACATCACTCTGATAGATTAGGTATGTAGACACCCATTTGTGTCTCCCCAAAACCAAACCCAGTGATGAGTACCTTTCACGTCGAATCATAATCGAATGAAGTGAAAGTGTGGAAAGTCTAGTGTTGCGGATAGTTTTAATTTCTTTTCTCTTCTCTCTGTTTTTGAAAACTCATTTTAAGAAAACAGCCAATTCAGTTTGGTTGGTCCATGATATGGGTCCAATAGTAGTGTAGTTGGATGGGGCTTGCAAAGACCTTTCCAATGATATATTATAAGCCCAATTCCGATGAATATTGAGGAAGTTATGGCCAATTTACCAAACTGGGCCCAGTTTGAGCTTTATGTACGGCCCAATGATCTAGGGGAGGGTCTAATATGATTTATCATTCCTAATGCAATTAGAAATGGTTTTAGTCTTCTAGATTCTTCTAGAAGGTTCTTTTCATTCCTAATTCAATTAGCATTGATAAATTGACTTTTGTTGACTTTTCAGAGTTTTAATCAAAATCAAATAGCATTTTCGAGGAAATTATATGATTTTATCCTCCAATACGGCAAACTTATCTGATTTTCGAAAACGCGTTGAAAATAGGCTTGGCGCCTGAACCCAGGCTTTGGCGCCTGGAACCAGGTCTGGCGCATGGCGCCAGTGTTGGTGCTTGGCGCCAGCTAGCCAGGGTTTGCGCCAACTCTGGTTTTTGTGCGTCAGACTCTGTTTTGTTTATTTTATCTTTTTGGCTGATTTTCTCTATAAATAACGTATTAAAAACTCCGTTTTCAATCATCTACATCTACATTCACCAATTCTCACGAATATTCATCAACAATCAGTTTTCATTCGCAATCATTAATTCTCTAATTCTCTCTTAATCATTCACCATTCTCATCAAGTTTTCTTGATTATTTCATCTCTCTCTCTTTCTCTTTTCTAAACATTGTTTTCAAATACAAAATTTTGCATTCATTAGATCTAGAAACACCTAGCCATATTCGAAGTTGCCTTCGCCCTAGACGTGAAAAGTTTAATTTCTGAGGGTTTGGTCCCAAATCTCTCTTTCAATTATTTAATTTAATTGTTTTGTTTATTATTTTCCTTGAAGTTACTAACATGTGTATTTTGTTATTAGAAAGAGGTACGAAGCATCAAAGTAAGTGTTTTAATGGTTTTATTTGATGTTATGATGTAGAAATCATGTTTACATTGTTATTATGATATTCCTAGTATCATATCTAGGGTAATTTTAATATTAAATATGATTGTTACGATGCTTCCTATGTTCTTCCTAATATTTATGATTGTTAGTATCATGTTAGGGTTAAAGATTTGATTTTTATTGTTTAGTGACATGCTAGGGTTTGTTATTAATCTTGTTAGTATCATGCCTAGGATCTTGCTATTTATGCTTTAATATTAACATGAACATGGATATTATTATTATTATTATTATTATTATTATTATTATTATTATTATTATTATTATTATTATTATTATCATTATTATTATTATTATTATTATTATTATTATTTTGATGGTGATTATTTTATCTATGATGATATTATTATTTTTATGATTATGATGATTATAACTTTATTGTCATGATTGATTATTTATTATGATGCTTATTTATTTTTATTGCTTGATCACACCTTTTATGCATGTTTAAAGGGAATTTGGTACTTGTAATCACACTTAATAAGATAATTAATAATCTTGTTAGGGTTAATTGTAATTATAATTTCAAGTGATCGCCAATAATAGTTTATTTGTGCATTAATATTCAACCAACATAGATAAAAAGGTTTAGGGTTAATCCTATTGATTGCATGTTAATCAGAAAGCACACATGAATACGATCAGAATAAAGTAGAGGCCTATTATTAGGGCAGGTTCAATCTCTTTTAGGTTGGATTTGTACCTTCATCCCCGAACCCTTATTTGGTTCTAGACCTTATGGAGTTGACGATCTCTTGGATCGTTAAGGGGTGTAACCTTCATCCTATGAACGGTTTACAAGTTCCTAAAACTTGTTGGCGACTCTTTTGCTCTATCTTCTTCCCTTTTGGACGCCACTGTACTTTAGTGTATGATCATAGTGGGGTTCAAGCTAAGGGGTTAACGCTTGAAATTATTCCCTACAGTTTTTGGCGACTCCACTGGGGAGGATTTCTATTTTAATTCCTGAACTTGTTTCGGCAATGATTTAGAATGAGTGGATGAGACTCGAAACATTCTAAGTATTTCATGTGCGTAATTTTGATTAACATTATTGTCATATGCATAAAAAAGGTCTCATTGGAAAGACCATCCGTAATGAGTTAAAAACATAGGATTTTACACGTAGGAAATTTGAGAAATATCTTTCACAACCAGGACCGAAATAACACTGCGCGAAACTGGAAAATTTTATCGAGCACAGAAAGCTGCTGAGGCATGTGGGAAGTAGCGCCAATGACCAGAGCATTGGCGCCAGCATTTTAGCCGTAGCGCCAGAGGCCAGCATTGGCGCCAGGCGCTACAGTTAAAAGCTAGCGCTAGTCTCTGATTACTGGCGCTAATTTCCCCCAATACCGAGCCAGAAATATGCGTTCTAATTTCGACCGGTTTTTCGTATTGTTTGCTCGATCCTACTTCCTGATTGAATTTTTTCTCACTTTTCTGAAACCCATATGTGTTCTACATATGGACATAACCCTCTGGGAATTCATGCTCCATCTACCCGAGTGAACGCTCCGTGCAACAAAGGGTACATCCGAGATTGTTGAATTCACCAAACCATGGAAGCGAGTTTTTTCTAAAACTCGCGGTGTCCCATCCACTCGCGCCAACCCTTCATGGTTAGGCTTCCGCGCGGTGCATCCGGACAATTAACTATAGACCCTCTATTGACTAACCCATATCCCAAACTTTAGAGAACTAGAGTCATGGTTAGGTTGCAAACTCATTGCATCATATTGTGCCTACTTGACTAATTGTAAATTATTTTGTTGTGCATACATTCTATGTTTTTCCTAACCGTTTGTTTGACTTGTGTTAAGACTAAATAAACTGATTAATGACTAAAGGAATTTGTTTAATTAATTAATTAATTAATTAATTTGAGATAATAAATAAATATAAAATCGAGTCATAGTTCCTTTAAGTCAACCCGGATTTTTATTCCCGTATACTGCACAAGCGTCAACTTGTTTTGGTCATATCTGGAGTTCTAGGAAGAACTACGAGTCGTACAACATATGGATCTGTAGCCCCGAGTTTTATCTTTAATTTGGCGTTGGTTGCATCCAAATCAGAGGCACAAATAAAACGTTATGACTAAAATACCACAGTCTGTCCAGTTTAATGCATATACGTGAAGTCTTAACTTAGTCTTTGCTTGAGTCTAGTCACATAGTCTAGCCACATGGTCATAACACGAGTTTTAACGTGTCACCTACACTCACTAGTCTTAGCACACACTTTGAGTACACATCACCGTGACCATGTCGTAGGTCCATGCATGAGTCGGTCTTTCCGTCATTTGAGTTGGGGTACATTCTACTCCTAATCCTTCATATCCCTCCATCTATATCATTTTCCTTCACATTCTATTCCCAATCTTTCTTCACCTCCTCCATCCACCGCATGTTGAATAAAGTTTGAGTCAAATAATTAATAATAAATATCCCCAATTTCCTTTTCCGCGGTACTTGGTCGAGGAGAGAAGGGCGATTAATCAAGGACAACCTCTTTATTCAAGTCTCGCTTTTTGACAAACCGATTCGACAAAAGAGGAAGGCTAAAAAGATAATGGCAAGTCAAGAAGAAGTCAATGAGCTTAGGAACCAATTGGTTACCGTGAATGAGACACTGAAGCTACTCACACTCAAGATCGATGATCCCGTGAAGCAACAACAAATGAACCGCATGCAACAGAGTCTAAGCAAGCTATCTAGTGACTATAAATTTCAGGGCATAAGTTCACAAGGGGTCTCGCTGGACAAGGAACTTCTTCCGCATAAGTTTGACGCCACTGACATCCCAAATTCAAGGCAATAGATAACCCTTACTTCCATCTAAGAGCTTTTGAAACTATAATGAGCATTAAGGGTATCGATAAGAAGGTTTTCCCCTCTCTGTTCCCACTATCTCTCGAAACCGTTTGTCAACAATGGTTCTTTTCTCTCGAGAAAGAAAAAACCTCTTCTTGGGAGTCGATAACAAACGCTTTCATAGATAGATATAAATGCAACATCCAAGACGAAACAGACCACAGACAACTTGAGATGTTAAAACAAAAGGAAAACGAAGGGTTCACTTCTTTCTTTAATAAATGGAGGGAAACTTCCGCTAATATGGTCAAGGCTCCTACCGAAAAAGAATATGTGAGGATGTTTATCAAGAATCTCCAAGGGAAGTATTCAAAGCACTTAAAGTACCAACACAATTTAGATACTTTCAAAGCTGTCTATAATATAGGCATTGACATTGAAGTTGACCTTCTGAAAGATAATGGTACGAGAGGAAAGAAGAACGACCATCCTTCTTTTTCCTCTCCCATTAATGAAGTACATGCCACGAACGCCTCTAAACCACGAATCCAAAGATCAAAAAGAGTGTTCACTCCATCTGGTATGAGTAATGAAATGGCTTTCGAGAAGCTACATCACAAAGGACTAGTCATGCCCATAGGGCCCATCAAAGATCCAGTTCCAGAATCCAGGCCACCTAAGTGGGACCCTAATAAACACTGCAAATATCATCAAGGAAAGGGTCACGACACTAAGAGTGTTGGAAACTCAAAGAAGCTATTCAAGATCTGATCAATAACAATGAAACTTCCGAGATTCTAGCCATCGAAGATGACCAAGCATCCTTTGATCCATCACTTCTTATCACACCTGTAGGAGAGCCCATGATCGAGACAGCTTATATGACCTCTCTCGATCAAATGGCCATAATTGAGGAGGATGAAAGTCTTTTCTTAGATAATACCAAGGAAGACTCGTCAAGTCTAAAAGAGGACATTCGAAAACTGCAAGATGTCATTGCCATGCTCTTGAATGTGGTAGAAGGATTAGCAAATCGGGTGATGGCCATCGAACAAAATTCTCGCCAAGAGTTTAATGAAGAACTCAATGCTCCTAAGCCACAGGCAAAACGGACCATTGTAGAATACACACCAATAGGAATGACTTACAATGAAGCTTTTGACTATCTTCACGATCAAGGTCTCATTCACCCCATTGGTCCCAGTCAAGACCCTCCACCTGAAAAACGTTTTCCCAATTGGGATCCAAAATCTTATTGTCGATACCATAGAGGTCGTGGTCACACCACTGAAGTATGTCTCGCCCTCAAGGATCATGTTCAAGATTTCATTGATTCAAATCTCCTTCATGTTCCTCCGCGCGACAAGAAGGCCAAGATTAGTAACAACAGTAACAGTGGCTGTAAAGGGAAGAAGAACGACTATCCTTCTTCTTCCGAAAACGCCTACTCTAGTAATAGAGACCTTAGTGAGATCCTAGCCATGGGTAATCGAAAGCAACCGAAAAGGGAATTTACCCCTATTGGAATTAGCTACGATGAGGCTTTCGATCGACTCCATGCCAAGGGAATCATTATTCCCATTGGACCTATTCAAGATCCCCCACTTAAGAAAAGATTGCCTAGTTGGAATCCAAACGAACACTGCAAGTACCACCAAGGTAGGGGTCATGCTACTGAGAGCTGTTGGAAGCCAAAGGAGGATATCCAACGTTTGATTGATAACAACAAGCTTCCCATACCTCCAGTTTACAAGAAGAGCGAGTGATGATAAAGTAAACAACACAAGACAAGAGGCGAGCTTCAACGACAAGATTTCGCGACCTCTTTTTTCTATTTCTTTTTTATTTACCCTTTTCCCTAATAAGTCTAGCATAGGCGCCTTTTTATTCTCCTTAGATTTATTTTGTAGGATCATTATATTTTTTCTTTTAATAAAATGAGCATTTATTTCTTTATATATGATCATTTCATTGCATTGCATTAAAAAAAAACAAAAAAAAATCCATGTCGAATTAAGCACAAGGTATACCAATGATTTAAGGCACCCATTGTAGCCACATCATATCTCCTTTCACCTTTCAAATATGCAATCCTTTCTTCATAAACCACTTTGAGCCTCGTCTAACGATAGACCTTTCTTTTTTCAACCTACATCTACCTAACCTAGGGATGGGATGGTGTGTAACTTGTGCAATTTCAAAAAGGCTTGAGCAAATTCAAAATATTAAAATAGAAAAAATAGCAAAAAATAAATAAAAGTGTACAAAAGGGCAAGTGTTCCAATGTCTTTGATATGAAAATGTCTTCGATATGAACACGTCTCAGATTGCGTCTCTTATCGAGTGCTCGGTACTTTGCCTGAGAAACATGAATTCCAAGTGAGTGATAGACCGCATGATCGAGATTGCTCACACTTATAAAAATGAAATAAATGCTAAAGCAAAAGAAAGAGCTAAAAAAAGAGTAGAAAACCTCAAGCATGAAAATACAAATATTCAAAAGCAAGGTTGCACACCTTGGGGGCTTATCTAGGGTATTGAGCCTTTATCCCTTTTTTCTATAACCTTTAGCCTAACCACGTTACAACCCTTAAAAGACCTTTTTGAGGTATACACACACTTGTGCGAGGTTCGGCTAGAGCTACGTTCGGCCTGATTCCCAACGGATACGTAGTCAACCTCACATCGAGGTGCGACCGAAATAAACATGCATTCATATTTACATTCACACACTTACACCATGATCTCCTATGCTCATCCCTATTCACTTAGAGCTAGACTTGGGGGCTTGACCCCTACATCATTAGCTTACCTAGCCTAAGAGTCACCACCATTTGACTCTTCTTGAAATAATATTTTTCCACACACTTAGCTCTTGTGGCCTAGCTTTAGTGTCACTATCACACACTGCACAAATACATGACCAAATATATACCTTCCCTTGGGAACCCTTTGTCATGGAATCCTAACACAACGTTGAAGCATGCCTTGTCATATCAACATCGTTCATCACTCATCATTGCATCACGAAGTATGAAGTGCTTAGCCTCCGTGCCTAAGTTACCCAAATACTTTCATCATTGAGTCAACAGTTGAGATAGCCTAGGATGGATTAATCCTTGCACCTTGAGAGATAGTATCAAACAACATTTGACTAAGCTCATTCAACATGTATCTTCAAACTTCGATTCTTTTTCGCGTCTTTCTTTTTCGGGAGAAAGTCGGTACCCTCCATAAAAATGACGGAAAATTTTTTCTTTTTGCATTTTCGAGTCGCACGATCACATTACAATGCACACATGGGTCACGAGTCACATGTGTCATTTTACTTCGAGTCGAGTCAACCTCTAGTCGATCACATCGAGTCAAGTTTATACCTTGAGTCGTGTCAATTCGATGAGTCAAGCGACGTTAAGCCTTAGGTCTACCCTAAGATTATTAAAAAGATTGGCAAAGTTCTATAGTCAAAAATAAATACAGGTGCAGTAGAATAGGGAAGAACCTACTCCGATTTCTGGCGCCAGAGATATCTCAGCAGCGACTGAACAGCGATTTTGGGTTCCTTGGTACGCCAGTTAGCCCCTACAAGCAATTTGACATGATTGAGTAGTCGATTTGATTACAACCACAAATAGGTGATCGACCTGATGAAAGATCGTCTCACTTAGCTTAAAGTGACTAAGCATTGGCTCAAAAGCAGAAAAGGCACCGACGTATAGGTTCAAAGCAACGAAAGCGCCGGCGTACAGGCATAGCGGAAGCAAAGTTCGAGCGAGCTTTAAAGATCGACAAGTGTTGGTCTTTGGTAATTTTCTTCGGAATATTATCGCAACAACTGAGGATGACTTCAAGTAAGGTTATTTTCGACAGAATTCGCTAAGATTGTGGAAGTTGTCACCAAAGATTTGAGAAGATAGCACGAGATGGGCGGTCTTCGACGGCATTCGCTAAGATTGTGGAGGTTGTCACCCAAGATTTGAGAAGATAGCATGAGATGGGCGGTCTCCGACGACATTCGCTAAGATTGTGGAGGTTGTCACCAAAGATTTGAGAAGATAGCACGAGATGGGCGGTCTTCGACAGCATTTGCTAAGATTGTGGAGGTTTTCATCCAAGATTTGAGAAGATAGCATAAGATGGGCAGTCTTCGACGACTTTTGCTATGATTGGAAAGGTTGTCACTATGATTCAAGAAAAGGCTCGAGATGTAGCAACGTTGATCGACGGCGTTCCCTAGATTGCGGAAGATCGTCAAAACAAACAGTAAGATGATGTTCCATAGATGGTGGAAAGTTGTCAAAAAGCAACTGAAGATTGTTTTAAGAGCAATAATCTTCGATAGTATTCCCTTGGATGTGGAGTATTATCAATGCGGTTGGGGATTGTTTCAAGAGAAGCAATATTCGGTAGTATTCCCTTGGATGTGGAGTATTATCAATGCGGATGGGGATTGTTTCAAGAGAAGCAATCTTCGGTAGTATTCCCTTGGATGTGGAATATTATCAATACGGAGGAGGATCGTTTCAGGAGAAGCAGTCTTCTAATTTGGAAGCAGTTATAGGCGTAGCGGTTTTCAAGCGGGATGGCACTCTCTAGCTTGTAGGAGGTCATCAAAACAACAATGAAGCGGCAGCAAATCGGTTACTTTCAGAGACGTGTGCTTGATGGTGAGAGATACGTGTTTCTTAACTCTTTTATTTATTTAACTAACGCTAGTTTTGCAGGTATCGGCATTACAAGAGTGATTTAGGATCGCAGAACGTTCTGAATCATTCTCCGTCCCTATCGATACTTTGACTTTTGTTTTCGAAACTTGCGTTTCTCCAAACTCAGTCAAAGTAGGGGCTTCTGTAGGCACCCATTTGTTTCTCCCCAAAACCAAACCCAGTGATGAGTACCTTTCACGTCGAATCATAATCGAATGAAGTGAAAGTGTGGAAAGTCTAGTGTTGCGGATAGTTTTAATTTCTTTTCTCTTCTCTCTGTTTTTGAAAACTTATTTTAAGAAAACAGCCAATCCAGTTTGGTTGGTCCATGATATGGGTCCAATAGTAGTATAGTTGGATGGGGCTTGTAAAGACATTTCCAACGATATATTATAAGCCCAATTCCGATGAATATTGAGGAAGTTATGGCCAATTTACCAAACTGGGCCCGGTTTGAGCTTTATGTACGGCCCAATGATCTAGGGGAGGGCCTAATATGATTTATCATTCCTAATGCAATTAGGAATGGTTTTAGTCTTCTAGATTCTTCTAGAAGGTTCTTTTCATTCCTAATTCAATTAGCATTGATAAATTGACTTTTGTTGACTTTTCAGAGTTTTAATCAAAATCAAATAGCATTTTCGAGGAAATTATATGATTTTATCCTCCAATAAGGCAAACTTATCTGATTTTCGAAAACGCGTTGAAAATAGGCTTGGCGCCTGACCCCAGGCTTTGGCGCCTGGAACCAGGTCTGGCGCCTAGCGCCAGTGTTGGTGCTTGGCGCCAGTTAGCCAGGGTTTGCGCCAACTCTGTTTTTTGTGCGTCAGACTCTGTTTTGTTTATTTTATCTTTTCGGCTGATTTTCTCTATAAATAACGTATTAAAAACTCCGTTTTCAATCATCTACATCTACATTCACCAATTCTCACGAATATTCATCAACAATCAGTTTTCATTCGCAATCATTAATTCTCTAATTCTCTCTTAATCATTCACCATTCTCATCAAGTTTTCTTGATTATTTCATCTCTCTCTCTTTCTCTTTTCTAAACATTGTTTTCAAATACAAAATTCCGCATTCATTAGATCTAGAAACACCTAGCCATATTCGAAGTTGCCTTCGCCCTAGACGTGAAAAGTTTAATTTCTGAGGGTTTGGTCCCAAATCTCTCTTTCAATTATTTAATTTAATTGTTTTGTTTATTATTTTCCTTGAAGTTACTAACATGTGTATTTTGTTATTAGAAAGAGGTACGAAGCATCAAAGTAAGTGTTTTAATGGTTTTAATTGATGTTATGATGTAGAAATCATGTTTACATTGTTATTATGATATTCCTAGTATCATGTCTAGGGTAATTTTAATATTAAATATGATTGTTACGATGCTTCCTATGTTCTTCCTAATATTTATGATTGTTAGTATCATGTTAGGGTTAATGAGCGCGGGAAAATTAGGTCGTTGACTAACCTCCTCACGGACAAACAAAATTTATTATAATCCTAAACTAACCCCTAAACAAGTCTAGTGGTAAGTTCGGATTCGAACCACAAGGAACGGTAATGTTGGATTGTTCTCGATCTAATGCTTAAGCTACGCCGAAGTCGGTTTATGGATAGTGGACACTACAACTACACTAACACACATATAAAGATCAAGATATTATAAAGTCTACTAGGGGCAAAGATCCACTTTGAACAATTAACAAGTTAATGGGAATCGATTTGATAATCAATCATGCAAAGAAAGAATTAAAATGAGAATTAATTACACTCAAGAACAATCTCTCAAATTCCTAGCCTGGATCCCTCATTGACTAGGTGCATAGAAGAAATTTACCCAAAATGCAATCAAATATATAAATTCTAATTCACAATCCCTTGTTAAACTAGAACTAACATGCAATTAAGTTTGCTTTCTTGGGAGATCAATCCAATCTAAAACAAACAACATGCCATCATCAATTCAATCAATTTAATCACACAATTATCATCAAATTTATCTCAAGTAACTCAATTAACCATATCAAAGCTTCACTCAACACCTAGTAGAATGAAATCTACTTAAACATGATTAACAAAGCAATTAATAAAGCATAAAGAGAGAAGAGAGTAAGAAATGCTCATTGATATAAAATGGAGATCTTCAAATCATCAAATTCCTCCTTTGATTATCCAAATTCCATGAAAACCATTGTTTCTCTCACTTTCTCTCTCCAAAATTTGAGAGTTTCTCTCTCTAAAAACCTAAAACTAACCTAAAACTACTGAAAATATGAATTCCCCCCTCTAAAATGAGCAAAAATCTATTTATAGCCCTTACTAAATTGCCTAGGAAGCTCCGCAAAAAGTCGAGCAGCGCGTAGAGGAGCGGGCGTGCATCCCTCAGGAGCGGGCGCTCCAAACTTTCTGCCAAACCTTCTGCCAAACTTCAAAATTTCACACCCTTGAGGAGCGGGCGTGCGGCCTTGAGGAGCGGGCGCTCCTGGCTGCGGACTGGGCAAACTGCTCAGCTTCAACTGAGCATATCTCCCACGTTTTACATCGGAATTGAGCATATGACCTGTCGTTGGAAAGCTCTCAAGATAAGATTTCATCTCCGATTGGAATCGCCCCAAAATGTTTCGTAGATCAAAAGATATAGGCGTTTGAAGTATGATCTTTGCAAATCAAGTGCACATTTCTTCATTACTTGTTCTTTTATGCTTTATATTTCTTCAATATTGAGCAATGAACTTATCCAAGTGTTCCTAAACATAAGAGTAATCTTGAGCGATGAACTTATCCAAGTGTTCCAAGCTTTTTTTTTTCGTTAAATGTCCTTGCCTCTTTTAACTTTGGACGACTTTTTCTCAAAATGCATTTGGTTTTATGCACAAAATTATATACAACACATACTTGCTTTGCAAATGAACTCATAATTCTAAACTTGCACCATAAACAATAAAACAAGGTCGAAAACAAAATTGCTTCACAAAACTAAAGGTAGAAATTAAAGTGAAACCAACGCTTGAAGGCTTGTATGTGGCTAGAGAAAAGAATGTATATGGGTCAAAGGGACTAGCAAGAGGGGAAAATGCAAACCAAATCCAAAAATTAAAAATTAATCCTATAAAAAGATAAATGTCTTTGTCATCCCCTAAAGTGGCTCGGTTGTGATCTTGGGAGCTAAAAGTCAAGTTCTAGATATGAGAATGCAATAGCCAAGGATCCAAAAATGCCGCTCAACAAAATATGATGAAGGCTTGAACAATTATACCTCACTAGGGATAGCAATAACTAACTCTTAATTTCATATCCACTATAGAGAGCAACTCCATCTTACCACAAGCAAGTGAACTAGAGCTTCATGGTCCCAAAGTTCTTAGCCAACTACCTTAGCATACCATATCCTAGAGTCAACCTAACACATTCTCAAACTGTGCACACCTCTAAAATTTAGGAAGAAAGACATTCAAGAATACAAGTCCATAAGTATTATGTCCAAAGCAAGAACAAAAGAAAACACATTGCAAATTTGCCTTGATAGAAACAAAAATCTTTTTTGTGATTTTCAAGATAAAGAACATGAAAATACATATACAAATGTGCATGGCATATATGAATCAACATCCCACCAAACATGATGGAATACCCTCCCCTTAGCTTGAATGAAACACTACACTCAATCATAAATCAAATAATCCATGGAAGGGGAAAACAAGGAGATCAATCCAACAACCCAACATATGTCCTGTTTCAAAGCCACTTTAGGTATCAACCAATGGAGAAAGAGCAAGGAAAGATATTACCGGATTTTAGGTGGGTGTATATACCCGCAAATGACCCAATTAAACTTTTCAAAGCCACTTTTCTCAAGAATTTAATCTTGTTTTCCATATGCTAGCAATTGTGGTGCCAAACTTCCTTGATCCTTGATCCAAACCAATGCACCAAAGTATACCAAGTTATGTACCTAGAAAAAGGCACACAAACATTTCCATGAGAGAAAATCTATTCTAAAAAGAAGAAAAAAAATGAAAGCAATAAAACACGGGTTACTTCCCGAGAAAGGCTTGCTTAAGGTCCAAGCTTGACCGCTCTAGTAAATAATATTGCAACGATCGAAAGAGCTTGTCAAATGCACTACTACACATCTCATAAGATAACAAGTAGGAAAATGATATAAGAAGGGCATGCACCAAGATTAGGGCACGCAAAAGAAAGTGAAGAGGGAGTTGCCAAGAAGAAGAATAATCAAAAGAAAATTCAAGAAAATAAGAAGAAGAATAGAAAGGCAAACTCTCTTCACAAAAATCTTTTTGGGTGGCAAAATCACCCTTTTCCTCAATAGAAGACGAATGAGGGACATGAAAATCATCATAGGCAAGGGGTTCCCCAATAGGCTCATTAACAAAGGAAGGAAGGGATATAGGAGTGTAGGGGATATGGTTGAAATTCCTAGAAAAAGGGACATGAGAGAAAGGGATAGGAGCAATGGTCTCACAAATGGTCTCTTCTTCACCACCATCCCTCAAATCCCCAATTTGAGCATGAAAATCAATCATAGAATCCTCAAAAGAAGAACACTCATGATCATGATCTTCCTCAAACATCCAACTTCCAGGAGGAACTACATAATCCCCTTCACTACAATCATGAACAACAACTCCCTCAACTTCCTTAAAGCCTAAAATCTCTAAGTTATGCATGAATGGATGCAAATTCATTTCAAAATTATCTCTCTCCCAAGAAGCATTATTAATGAACTCACTCAAAAGGCTATGGGTTTTCATTTGACACTCAATAAACACATTAGACATAACCTTAAATGAATCCAAATACTCATGGATAAAAGGATCACAATCATGCACTTGAGACTCATCAAGATGGGAAAGAGGGTTAGATTTTCAAAATCAACACTCTCTTCATTCTCAACTCCTTCACCATCACTTATATGCTCACCAATGGGATCCTCACACTCTCTTGGTTGCTCAAAATCATCATCATCATCCTCAACACACACATTAAATTGGGATTTTTCACAAACAAGCATCAAGGGTGACAATTGGCTTTCTAACTCTTCTTTTCTTCTCCTTCCCTCCTCAAGACGCTCCTCATTCTTTTTTCATTATATCTAATTGACCTCTCATAGAATTAAGAATCATTTCCTTACTAGGCCCAAGCTCATTATCAAGCTCAATGCACCTAATTTGAGATTCAAAAGTAGCAATAAGGGATTCAAAAGGTGTAGAAGATTGAGGCTCAACAAGAGAAGAAGAAGTACAACCAAGATTGGAAAAACTAACATTAAGATCATGAGCATATACATCACAATGGGGAGTGGGGGCACAATCAAACACATGAGATTCATCATTAAGGGAACGAAGCACATCACAAAAAGGCATGGTAAATAATGAAGAATATTGAAACACACCATTAGCATCAACTTGAGCATGTACCTCATCATCATGAACAAAAGAGGAAATAAAGTTGAAATCATGTGTTCTAGGTTCACTTAAGGGATCATGTAACAAATCATGGGATTTCATGCTAATATTGGAAGTATCAACACATTGCATATCAATAATAGAATCATAATTACCCTTATTATTGACATCCCAAGAAAACCAAACATAAAAATCCCAAGCATCATCAATTGATAATGCTCTAAATTCACCATTATGCATGCAGTCAATTTCATCCCTAGTTTGTTCATTCAAACAAAAATAACAAATCTCACAAGCCTCCCAAAGACTACATCAATTAAAGTCCAAATATCCCTCAAGTCTATTGAAATATTCACAAAAGGCTCATTGTCATATTGAGGAAACGAGTTACTTGCCATTTTTTTTTACAAAAACAAGCAAAAAAAAAAAAAAAAAAAAAAAAAAAGTATACACAAAGACCTAGACTCAAGCAATCAAAAACAATCAACCATTAACACCGTTCCCCGGCAACGGCGCCATTTTGAGCGCCGGTAAATTAGGTCGTTGAATAACCTCCTCACGGACAAAAAAAGTTTATTATAATCCTAAACTAACCCCTAAACAAGTCTAGTGGTAAGTTCGGAGTCGAACCACAAGGAACGGTAATGTTGGATTGTTCTCGATCTAATGCTTAAGCTACGCCGAAGTCGGTTTATGGATAGTGGACACTACAACTACACTAACACACATATAAAGATCAAGATATTATAAAGTCTACTAGGGGCAAAGATCCACTTTGAACAATTAACAAGTTAATGGGAATCGATTTGATAATCAATCATGCAAAGAAAGAATTAAAATGAGAATTAATTACACTCAAGAACAATCTCTCATATTCCTAGCCTGGATCCCTCATTGACTAGGTGCATAGAAGAAATTTACCCAAAATGCAATCAAATATATAAATTCTAATTCACAATCCCTTGTTAAAATAGAACTAACATGCAATTAAGTTTGCTATCTTGGGAGATCAATCCAATCTAAAACAAACAACATGCCATCATCAATTCAATCAATTTAATCACACAATTATCATCAAATTTATCTCAAGTAACTCAATTAACCATATCAAAGCTTCACTCAACACCTAGTAGAATGAAATCTACTTAAACATGATTAACAAAGCAATTAATAAAGCATAAAGAGAGAAGAGAGTAAGAAATGCTCATTGATATAAAATGGAGATCTTCAAATCATCAAATTCCTCCTTTGATTATCAAAAATCCATGAAAACCATTGTTTCTCTCACTTTCTTTCTCCAAAATTTGAGAGTTTCTCTCTCTAAAAACCTAAAACTAACCTAAAACTACTGAAAATATGAATTCCCCCCTCTAAAATGAGCAAAAAATCTATTTATAGCCCTTACTAAATTGCCTAGGAAGCTCCGCAAAAAGTCGAGCAGCGCGTAGAGGAGCGGGCGTGCACCCCTCAGGAGCGAGCGCTCCAAACTTTATGCCAAACCTTCTGCCAAACTTCAAAATTTCACACCCTGTGAGGAGCGGGCGTGCGGCCTTGAGGAGTGGGCGCTCCTGGCTGCGGACTGGGCAAACTGCTCAGCTTCAAATGAGCATATCTCCCACGTTTTACATCGGAATTGAGCATATGACCTGTCGTTGGAAAGCTCTCAAGATAAGATTTCATCTCCGATTAGAATCGCCCCAAAATGTTTCGTAGATCAAAAGATATAGGCGTTTGAAGTATGATCTTTGCAAATCAAGTGCACATTTCTTCATTACTTGTTCTTTTATGCTTTACATTTCTTCAATCTTGAGCAATGAACTTATCCAAGTGTTCCTAAACATAAGAGTAAACCAATAAAGTTTAATCTAATGTCATAAGCCACCAAAATATGCAAGAAAAGCCAAAATTGAGCAATAACGACATTTCACACATAAACATGACAAATGTAGTAAAACATTATTAAAACCAAGTAAAAAGATAGAAAAACTATGAAAAACTAACTAGAAAACTCCTAAAAATAGCGACATAAATGACACTTATCAGTTAAAGATTTGATTTTTATTGCTTAGTGACATGCTAGGATTTGTTATTAATCTTGTTAGTATCATGCGTAGGATCTTGCTATTATATGCTTTAATATTAACATGAACATGGTTATGATTATAATTATTATTATGATGATTATTATTATTATTTTGATGATGATTATTTTATCTATGATGATATTATTATTTTTATGATTATGATGATTATAACTTTATTGTCATGATTGATTATTTATTATGATGCTTATTTATTTTTATTGCTTGATCACACCTTTTATGCATGTTTAAAGGGAATTTGGTACTTGTAATCACGCTTAATAAGATAATTAATAATCTTGTTAGGGTTAATTGTGATTATAATTTCAAATGATCGCCAATAATAGTTTATTTGTGCATTAATATTCAACCAACATAGATAAACAGGTTTAGGGTTAATCCTATTGATTGCATGTTAATCAGAAAGCACACATGAATACGATCAGAATAAAGTAGAGGCCTATTATTAGGACAGGTTCAATCTCTTTTAGGTTGGATTTGTACCTTCATCCCTGAACCCTTATTTGGTTCTAGACCTTATGGAGTTGACGATCTCTTGGATCGTTAAGGGGTGTAACCTTCATCCTATGATCACGGTTTACAAGTTCCTAAAACTTGTTGGCGACTCTTTTGCTCTATCTTCTTCCCTTTTGGACGCCACCGTACTTTAGTGTATGATCACAGTGGGGTTCAAGCTAAGGGGTTAACGCTTGAAATTATTCCCTACAAGGTGGTTCTGCTGTTATTAGAGGGTGGGAATCCTTTATTGATTTTCGTTTAAAATCAAGCCTTTTCTCCACGCCATTCAAAGGCCCTCCGTTTACTTGGACTAATAATTGAGATGGGGGTCAACTCATTCTACAGCGTCTAGATCGCTCCTACATGACTTCCACCTGGTTTACAAACTACCCAGAAAGTAGGTTGCTCAACAAACCTATTCTTGTTTCGGATCATGCTGCTATCATTTTTGAGGACTCTGTTTTTCAACATATCTCAAACAGGTCCATGACTTTGTCACCCAAACTTGGAAACTCGATAATACAGGCTCTCTTATGTTTTCTCTTTCCAAGAAACCGAGCTATGTTCGATCCTTAATTAGAAACCGGTGTCTTAATAACAAGAAGTTCTGGGGTGTTGACTGGAAAAAATTCTCTCAAGATCTTTCGGTTGAAGGGGAGATAATACATTCTATCTCGGATGCATCGAACTACTTATCGAATATAGTTACCTCTAAGGAAAATATTTTGTTACAACTCCAATTCTGGAGACAGCGATGCAAAAAGGACTGGATTCTCAAAGGAGACTGCTCTTCTAAACTCTTATTTTCAAAAGTTAAGTGTCGTCAGAGGAAGAATGTTATTTCTTCCCTGGTTGACGACCAAGGTCTTGTGCAGCATGATCAACAGGATGTCCAGAACATCGTAGTTTGCTCACTAAAGGAGACTTTCAAATGTACTTCTATTCCTCTTTACGATCCTAAGATTGACAATGTCCTTCAGGAATTGCATCTCCCTTCTCTTAATTCTTCGCAGACTAGTAATCTGGAACGACCTTTTAACGGAACTGAGATTCAGGAAGCAATGTTTGATTTGGGAAATTGTAAGTCCGCAGGTCCAGATGGAGTTACGGCAGAATTTTTCAAAGTTCATTGGCCCACGGTGGGCGCTTAAGTGGTCGCAGCTGTCCAGAGTTTCTTTCTTACGGGGTTCCTTATAAAAGAATGGAATCATTCACTCCTGGTCATGATCCCAAAGATTGCTTCTCCTATGGTGGTTACCCATCTTCGTTCTATTAGCCTTTGTAATATAATCTACAAATGTGCTTCCTAGTGCTTGGTTGCAAGAATCCGTCCGTATTTGCCTTTGTTAATCTCGGATTCTCAACATGCCTTTGTCCAAGGGAGGGTTATTTCAGATAATATTCTAATGTCCCTTGAATTAATGGAGAAAATCAATTCTTCCAAGACTGGTACTAACTGGCTTGCTGCACTCAAGATCGATATGAGTAAAGCCTATGACAGAGTTCACTGGAGTTTCTTTTTACGGGTGCTTCAAGCCTATGGGTTCCCAGCCAGATGGCTCCTAATGATTCACCAGTGCATTTCTACAGTCTCCTATAAATCTCTCATCAATGATAATACTTCTGAGGCTTTTAAGCCTAACTGTGGCCTCCGTCAGGGGGATCCGTTATCCCCATATCTCTTTCTATTCTGCATGGATGTTCTTTCCAGAATGCTACACTTGGGTCAGGATTAGCATTTGTTTCAAGGAATAAAAATCTCCAGGTCAAGTCTTGTTATTTCCCACCTTTTCTTTGCTGACGACGCGTTGGTCTTCTTCAGAGCGTTTGCTCCTTCTTGTACGAATATTATCGAGATTATTCGTCGCTTTACAATGATTTCGGGTCAACAGTTGAATCTCAATAAGTCTCTGATTAAATTCAGTCCTAACACTACTACGCTTGCTCAGGATGAATTTAAGGCGATTTTCCGTATGACACTAGTTCAAAGGTTTGATCATCATCTGGGATCCCCCATTGATTTCATGGCAAAGAAAAAAGATTGCTTCCAATTTCTTATCGACAAAATTGTTGGCCGCATAACGACGCTCAGTGCTGTCAATCACAAAAGTTAATATTCATTAACTCCATCTTGGTGGCCATGGCTTCTCATCTCCTCTCCTGCTTTGAAATCCCAATCTCAATTACTGGGAAAATCGATAGCTTATTATTGAAATTTTTTTGGTCCTACTACAGAATTCACGGAATGCATTGAGTGGTGAAAAGGAAGATGCATCTTCCTCGAGGAATGGGTGGGTTAGGAATTCGGTGTATCTCAACTCTAAATAAAGCTCTTCTTATGAAGCAAGTTTGGAGAATTGTTACCCACCCTAAGCTGCTCATCTCCAAAGTTTATTCAGCTCGTGCTCGCTTCTTGTCGCCTACTCCTTCTCAGGATAGACGCTACTCGGGTCGACAGTCATACGATCTTCGCGGTCTGCTTCATGCAGATGCTCTTTTGTCGACGGGGTGCAATTGGAAGGTCGGAAATGGCAATTCCATTATAGTTGGAAGTTCAAATTGGGTAAACGGTACTACGCCAACCTTCCACCCAGAGGTCCTCCTCGCCATTGCGAAGGATTGGACAGTTAATTTCTTCATTCATCCTCAGACCCTCACTTGGGATGTGGACAAAGTTCATTAGTGTTTTATACCAGCGGATGCTTCCACAATTCTTGCCATGGAAATTCCAGCTTTGTAGAAGGAGGACTTCCGCTTTTGGGCAAGCACTACTTCAGGGAATTACACGGTAAAGACAGGTTATGCAATGCTCATTCAGCCGATTACTTCTCATTCAGTAAGTCCATTTTGGAAAGTCCTTTGGTCCCTGCAGTTTCAACCAAAGTGGAAACTATTTTTATGGAAGTTATTCCATAACGGTTTAGCGGTCAAAAGTGAGCTTCATCGCAGGGGGGTTCCCATACAGGATGTGTCCTGTGATAAATGCAGTACACAGCTTGAAGATTTCAACCATCTGTTCCGAGATTGCACTATTGCAAGAACAGCTTGGAGGAGTGGTGCCTTGGGCATCCATTCAGAATTACATGGACACCTTTCTCTTTCAGATTGGATCCAAGACTATATCCGACTATTCATTAGTCAGGATGGACTTTTCAATCCCAGTATTAGCACCTTTGTTGGTACTCTATGGGGTCTTTGGTTATTTAGAAATAACAGGGTTTTCAATCCCGACACTTCTGTCACAAGACCCTTTGATCTGCAACTAGTGGATATACTTCACTCTCATACTATCTGTATGGACGAGGACACAGGGAGGGAGCTTTCTCTCTCTTCTACTAATCTCCCTAGTTTGCCCCCGCCTGGGTTTCATGTAGCCCATTTAGGGCACAACCACTCAGGCTCACCATTCTTGACAATTCAGGTAGATGGTTCTTGGTTCAAAGACACACAACAAGCAGGAATGGGCTGGTGTCTCGACAATACAGATCCTCTGGATGACAGGATTGTAGGTGGGAGTAATTTTGGGTTTTTCTCCTCTTCTCCTCACTCGGAAGCCTTAGCCTGTTGCTATGCCTTGCAATGGGCTTCAAATGCAGGCATTCAATCACTTCATCCGTTTACAGATTCTTATAATCTGGTCACTCTTCTGCGCGGCGATGGACGAGGTGATATCCGGTATTTATGGCTGGTGCATTAGATCCAACTGGTAAGGTCTACTTTCCAACATTGTAGTATTTATAAAGCAGATCGGGCACGCGTTCACAGGGCGCACCAAATTGCAGGAGAAGCTGCCGTCCATCTCATTTGCTTTAGCAGTAATTTGTTTTAGGTTTTTTACCTTTTATCCTTTGTAAAAAAAAACCTTCCTTGGAAGACTCGTTATATTGCAAGAAGTTGGAAAATACAAAATGTAAGTTGCAACAAGGGTACAAGAACTTCAAAAAGTGGAAGAAAGAAGATATGTTTGATTAGTTTGAGTAATCTTTCTTCACAACCTATAAGCCGAAGAAAGCAAAACAATTTTAAAGATACAAGCTAAATAAAAATTTGTCTTAAAGATATGTCAAATCTTTTTTATTTTAAGTAATTATATTGTATAAGATTAGTGAATTATTTTTGTTAAGATTTGTTTCTTTAATAGAATTTAATTCAGCAAAAAAAATAAAATAAAATAAAATAAAAGAAAAGAAAAAACATTGATGATTATTGACTGATTGATTGATAATTAATATGTTACAAAGTACTTCGTTGAACACTATAGGTATTTACATATGACATATTGGAGCCCTCCTAAATTGGGACCTAGGACAATTGCCCCTCAAAACATAGCTCAAGATCGACACTGCAATCATCATACTAACCAGTGTCTAAGTAATATATTAACATGTTTTGTTGAAATTAGGGGTGTCAATTCAGGTGTTCGGATCAAACTCAGTGAGATCAGGTCGGATTGAGTCTAATTTCAAACTTGAGTTATATTCTATTATAAAATTAAATCTATATGAGTCAGAATCTGAATTGAATATTATTTTAGTTGATTTTGATCGAGTCGGTCCGTTAGGTTTTGACTAGAGCTGTCAATTCGGGTAAATGGGTCGGGTTTGAGTCGGGTTAGTGTGAGTCGGGCCATCTCGGCTTGGGTCAATACGGGTTAATGTCATAACATATGCAGGTCGGGTTCGGATTGGGTCATGCTTGAGTCGGGTCACGTCGGGTCATACATCTTATCGGGTTTGGGTCGGGTTTAGATCGGGTTAGTAAAAGGTCGGGTTACATTCGGGTTAGGTGAAAAATAGGTCGGGTTAAATTCGGGTCTTTACGGGTTTAAACGAGTTAGGGTCGTTCTGAGGTTCGAGTCGGGTTCGGTTCAAGTCAATTATTTACGGGTTATAATCAGGTCGGGTCATTCTCGGGTTCAAGTTGGGTTCGGTTCAAGTCAATAATTTGCAGGTTATAATCAAGTCGGGTTATTCTCGGGTTCGAGTCGGGTTCGGTTTAAGTCAATTATTTGCAGAAAACATGTTTCGTCCTTGAAATTCGTCCCTGAAAACATGTTGTGAAACTAACCTCTTAAAATTCAAAGTGAAATATTGAAGGAATAGAGTTAGGATTCAATTTTCGTTCCAATACCAACATGAGATAACGACCTATACATATTGATTCAATAACAAGTCAGGTTGAATTTGGGTCGGGTCAATAGCAAGTCGGGTTGATTCGGGTCGGGTTTGTAACAGGTCGGGTTGAAATTCGAGTCGGGTTTGTAGCAGATCGGGTTAAATTCGGGTCGGGTTAGGAACAAGTCGGGCTGAATTCGGGCTTTGACGGGTTAAAACGGGTTTGTGTCAATTTCGGTTCAGGTCGGGTTCGATTCAAGTCAATAATTTATGGATTAAATTGGGTCGGGTTGTCTCTAGGTCGGTTAATGTTCGGGTTCGGGTCTCAAATAATCAGGCAAATTCGAGTCTAGGGTTGGTTTCAGGTCGGGTTAGGTCAGGTTCGGGTCACCATTTTTTTTAAGTTCAGACATGTCGGTTAATAGATCGAGTTATGGTCACTATTTCGAGTCGGGTCAGCTTTTGATACCTCTAGTTTTGACCCTTTAATTGGGATCTCCTCAATCCTCAATAAAAAGTCCTCCCTTGAAAGTAAATGAGCATCCATCCCGGATCCCGCGATGTTCCTGAGTAACGCATGAAAGTGGGAGACAAAATAGAAAGATGAGTAACGTGGTAAAAACGCTGACGAAGAAGAAGGAGGTGGACTCCATTATCAGAGATACCATCGACAAACTTCTCGTCCTCCGCTTCGGTCGTTCTTCCGACCCCGCTTGCCTCCAACTCGACGACATCGTATTCTCTCCTTACCCTTCATTTCTATTAATTTGATTGCTTAATTTATTGCTGTAACTACAATTTCTCAAGGAACAGTATTTTACCATGATTGCTTGCATTTCTATATTTGATTTTTGCAATTTTAGACAATTAATGTTCAAACCCTCTTTGAATTTATTTATTTATTTATTATTTTTATTATTATTAATTTTTTATAATCCCGATTGCCAGTTTTTGTTCTGGGTATTATTTTATAGAAATTTGTTGTTGGAAAAAGATGATGATATTTGATTATTTAAAGGGCTGTTTATATATTTGTTTGTTATTTTTTAGGGATCGCTACATGTGTCTATTATACACTCGAGTGTAATATTATTCCTTCCAAGATGCTTTAGGGGAGCTAGTCTACTGTAATTGTCAAATTGATAAAGTTGGGGGTGTTTGATTATAACCATATAATGCTCAATTGCAAATGGCTTTGATTACTTTTAGGCATTAGTTTAGTTAATTTGATGCTGAGGATGAGTGGTTATTCGATTAAGTTGCCACTTAATTTTTGGTTCATGACTTAATGTTTGGATGATGGATATTGTTTGTGTCTTTCTTGATGCAGTTGGCGAAATCGTCTCATGATGTCTCCAAATTTGCTAGTATTGCATTGGTTGATATTGATTCAGAGGATGTGCAGGTGTATGTCAAGTACTTTGACATCACACTAATACCTTCTACTATCTTTTTCTTTAATGCACACCATATGAAGATGGATTCTGGGTATGTTTAGTTTGTGTAAGAATGTTTGTTGTTCATATTATTATTTTTTCCAATTAGCTGTTGTCATTTCTTGTCATTTCATGTTATTTTTTGCTAAGTTACTTTGATTATGTTGCCAAATCCTTTTGTTGATTTGGTTTTGAGGGATAATATGTTTGCTGATTGATTATGATTACACTGTGTGTATTACCTGGGGTCATGATTCATGAATGATATCTCAAATTGCCCACTTCTGCATATCTTTTCTTCTGAAATCACAGTTGCAGACTTGCAGTTGATTAGTTGTCTATAGTTGATGCCTTTTAATGAATCTCTACTGTTCCTCTGGAATTGGTTACTCAACCTGGAATTTCTCTGAAAATGCATTTGAGATATGGATATAGCTGAAGGATAGTTCAGTTAGGTCTGATCTTCATTAAACCCTTAGATTAAATACACAACTTAGTTTAGGCTGTGCTCTCTATATCACTTTTTCTCCGTATTGCTCTATTTGTGTAGGAGTTATGCGAGACAAAGGTGGATCTGGTTCACCTAATTAGTTGTAAGATTGAGGTTTCTTCATTATGTTGAAACAGGACTGCAGATCACACTAAATGGATAGGAGCATTTCACAAAAAACAAGATTTTATTGATGTCGTCGAGGTTAGTGACAACTGGAATACTTTTGACTCATTGTTATGTTACTTGGATTTTGCAAATCTATCATACTACTATGCCATATTTTAGCCGGGGAAAGTAACACTCATTAAGGTTGACAACTTTTTCTGTATAGTTTGCATGTTCTTCAAGTAGATTGATCAAACTGTTCCATTTGAGATACTGGTGGTATCTGGCTGTCAGCTACATGAATACTTAGCTTGGTCTAGAGAGGGGAAGGAGTTGATAGCTGATGACATCAGTTGGTACAAACTCAGTGCAGGAAATCCCCGAATATGCTATAAGTTAGTTGGCTCTTAGCTAATGCTACCTTTTAAATTGTAATTGAGATGTTTTACTGGTAAACAGAGAAGAACAACAGACCAGTTTAGTAACACAATTAGAAACAGGAATGAAAAGTTAGGGAGAAAACAAGCAAAAGACAAAAAATACCATGTGAGTAGCCAAACATCATGAGGGGAAAAAAAAAAGTGCATGTTATATACTTATATATAAAAACAGATTATAAAAAATTAAAAGGGTAGAAAGCTGTCTATAATATTAAGGGGAATATGATTATTTTGTTCACAAAAAATACTAAATCAAAATATTGCATAATGCATACTTGCATGTGCTATATTGGATTTGAGTGGGTTAGGCTACATGTAACGGTATTACATGAATATCGTGGATTAGGTTCCATATCTTCTTATAGTTTGTTCTTTCCTAAGTACTCTCTGATTGACGAGAGATGATAGATAAGACCAACACTTGGAAAATATATCTGCTGAAAAAATGAGTACAGCACTTTGACAAGTGTTTTCGTAAAGGAGCTACTGGATAAATAATTTCCTGCAAATCAGAAAATCTAGGGGTCTTCGCAGAAATTAAGCCTTCTAACACACCCATCATATTTGTTCACCAGTTTACCTACTAATAAATCCTGAAGACTTTCTAAGGTTGAAATACTTAAGAAAGCACCTCTAATTTAAAGTTTGAAATTGGGGTATCATATGAAGTGAAGTGGCAGAAAATTGTTGAATAGGGAATGAAATAAAATTGCTTTCTTTTCACGCTTAGAAACTGATCTTAATCCATCCAGAATCTTATATGTGGCAGAGGAAAAAAATTGAGATCAGTATTCACAGGTTGGAGTGAGACAATTTATGGCAACTTTTGCAAAATTTTTTGAAACGGAGCACAAGGTTACCATTAAAAGTTTACCAGACAACTAGATTACATCGGAATCTATAGAGAATAAGGCTTTAAAAACAAGTTACACAACTGTTAGATTTGGTTCATCCACTTCCCAACACTGAAGCTAGTTTTTGGTGAAAACTCTCAAGGAAACAACTACCTGATGAAGAATTTCAAAATTTGGGATTCATATAGTAGAGTTGACGTATTGTTGAAGAAGGAAGGAATGAAAGTTATCTATCCAAGATTTTTCTCAGACCCCGCTTTATCTCATCCAGGACCATATGTTAAAGAACTATGACAATATTTGAGATGACACTCACCAGGAACTGGAGTAAAACTTTGGATATGGCAGTTTTTGCAATAATTTTGAAAAGGAGCTACTAGCAAAAAGGACCCCTAATCTACTGGACTTCATAGTAAACTATAGAAACACTATTAGCCCAACCCTCGCAATTTTGCGTCCTTATTGATACATATCAAAACATTTTCTTAGAGCCTGATCTTATCCCGGGCCTAAGTTTTATGTGTGACAAAGGGAAAAATATTGAAGATTTCTGGGTTGTGATGTTCTAGAACCCAATGTTATATTGCATACAATTGCCTGGTCTTTCATTATAAGCTGCTTATTGTAAGATTTAAGCCCCCTTTTCCTTTAAGGCGTGCTTATAAATTACTAAATCCTAACTGTCTTGATGATCACTCTTGTAATGAATGGTATGATTTGAAAGCTATTATTGATATTGACTTGCTTTCTAGCATTTCACCCAAATATCCTAATGGGTATTAGCATGAGCCCCATTTGCTATATTGGGTAATCAATAGAAGTGTTCTCCCCTTTTGCTGCTCTTCTTTTTTCTTCTCCATTACCATTGTTTTTCCGCTCCCTTTGATATAAGCATATAGATATATAAGTGTACTATCTTAAGTGAAGATTGCTGTGTACAAGAGCAGTACTTCAGTACAAAGTTCATCTAGCTCTCTCAGTATCAAATGTATATCATGGTTACACTTCTTTAACCGGCCATTTAGGTTCTTCTGTTTCCCTTTCTCACAAATAATTGTCAAATCAATGAAGATGATGAATTTATTTTAAATCATAAAGGATAAAATACAATATGACTTTCTTTTCTTGCCTAAATGTTGTTTTGGAGCATCTTCAAATTTCCTATTATTTTAACTATGCATTTGGCAAGACATAATAAATTTTCACTTCCCATTTGGCTATTAGCCCTAGTCATACTACTTTTGTAGTACCTTCTGGGTATGCTCTATTTTGATCTACTTAATTTGACCTGTTTGAATGTATTGGGAACTTATTGGAACATTATGGAACTTATTGTACTATGTATCGAGGTCCTTTTCACATATATTGAATATTTTGACTGTGCACTGTCCATTGATTTTACTCTGGATTCTGGTGTATCTGTAAGTTTTTTCTAAATAAGTTTTATTATATGTTTGCAGGCTATTTATAGAGGAGCGATGAAGGGCAAACTGATTGTGACCTGTCCTTTGCCTCCAGAAAAAATACCGAAATTCCAATTGCTATACAAGGATGTATAAAAGGTAAATCGGTAATTTTGGCCCTCTTTCTTATTGGAAGAGGATTTGATAGTGTAATCGCTGTTGGGAATGGAATTGAGTACCCCATAATTTAATCACGAGCCAATTAAATTCAAGTCATTATGTGGGATGCTTTTGGCCTTTTCTGGACAATATTTAGTTCCAAGAAGCAGGCATGCACTTGGTAGCCCACTGAAATTGATCCCGGAAGTCTGCTCTTATACCTGGGTGCTCTTTGCTGACGTTTAGTTCTGGCACAGCCTGAGTAACTTGTTGAGTTAATGTACTGTAGAAATTAATAAATCATCTGCTTTCATATTTTATTATTGATGTTAACTTCGGCCGAATTTAGGGCCATTGTCATAGATGGATTTGCTTGGGAGGGGGAGGGGGAGGGGGGTTCACTTTTCTTCCTTGTTCAACCACCTTTTGATGGCTGATTCCTGCATATTGCTCTTTTGCCTTCAGCTGAGAGATCTTTTTTATATTTGACAAAATGAGAGATAATGACTCCTGTTACATGTCGATCTTTAAGATATCTATCTCTCCATCTTTCCGAATACCAAATGGTCTCTGTTTCCTCAGGACATCAAGTAACTCTTCAAGTAAAAGTTGGTTTAAATCTTCACTTTTGTCTTTTATGTCTGGTGCAAGCTTCCAGCCTTCCACTTTGTTGCTACATATTTCATTTCATTTTTACAAGCTAAACCAAACTTCTGTTATATTTCTCTTATCTGATCAAGCCTCTCTTTTGGTGATTAACAGATGACAGTTGCCAATTAAAACTCCTTTTAAAGTGTTCAAACTTAGCTAAAGGTAAGATATAACATGATAGCAGACTATTTCGGTTCTATTGATTAAAGAACTTCGTTCATGTGCAACCAAAAACTCCAGATTGTGGACAAAAGTATATCTGTCTCTTGTCTTTGACCTCTTTTCATTAGGTAGTTTGTGATAATTTGGACCAGCTCCAGATTCCCTGTCCGAATTCTCAGATCTCTGCATCTCTAAACATGCTTGGTCACCTAGCACTCTCTGAATAAATGATTATGTTTCCTCCGAGAGCCTCAATGAACTACGATATATCTTTTCCTCAGCTCTGCCTTTGAGGGGATTGCACTATTGATAATCTTCCATACCAACATCACACCGTTGGAGCCTATTTCAGCTTCCAAAATCTCTTCCAGTATGATACTATGTAATTGCTTAATTGCCTTCTTACTTGCCTATCTAGAGCAACCATGCTTACCATGACTTTGTGGTGTTCTCCCCCGAGGGGCTCTTGTCCACACTGATGTAGGTACCGAGGATTACCTTTTCCACATTCCTTTCAAAAGACCTCCATATCAGTGATTGGTTCCTAGTTTTGTTACTCCCTCCGTACCCATTTAAAAGCCTCATTTTCCTTGGACAGATACATTGAGAAGATAAATTTTGGTGGGGTATTGTTGATTAAAAATGAATAAAAAAAATAAAAGTAGTGGAAATATTTTATTGTCTTTAGGAGGAAAAGAGTGAGAAGATATGGCGGGGTTGGAAATGAATAAAAATATAAAATACAAAGTATAAATTAGTGGATGATAGACCCCACCGAAAGGCGAAATGGAGGCTTTTAAATGGCGACTAGCATTTGGGGGAGAAATTATATTTTTAACAGGGACGGAGGGAACATTTGACATAATGTTGGAAACTGGTAGTCATTTGATCCTCATCTTACTAGGTAGACTTGAATTGGATCTTGTTGGAGTAAACCTAGTGTCTCTCTCAATTTTGAGGGAGTATTTGACATAAGGTTGGAAATTGTAGTCAGTTGATCCTTATCTTAGTAGGTTAAGGTAGACTTGAATTGGATCTTGTTGGAGTAAACCAAGTGTTTCTCAATCTTTTTGCAATTTCACCATAATAAATTAACGATTCACAATTATCATTCTACTACATGTAACAAAAGGAAGAAGTAAGTGAGCAAAAGGAGGACTTGAAAAAGGCAAGAGAAAAAAAAAAACCAGCACTGCCATCTCCTCATTTAGAAGTTGGATCAAAGACACCTAACATACGACTCTTTTAAAAAAAAATATTACTTGCTTTAGAATTTATTTTTTTTATCAGTGTTATATTACTTTGTATTGTTATACCTTTTTTTTAAAAAAAAAAAAATTACTTTGACTAATTTGATTAAAATTTGGATGATACTCTTATTACTTAATTAGCACATGTTTAGTTTCCTTTTTTACCCACATACCCTTTTAAGTACATAAAGTGACATTTTTTAATGCATAAAATTACCCACTTACTTTGAATGTAGGTGCTTCCAAACAAAAGACATAGACATTTAGTTTTCCCTATAATTAAACAAAGTTACCTTTCTAACCACAAAAGTGACCATTTTTAGTGCATAAAGTGACCTTTTCAATGCATAAAGCTATCCTTTTAGGTGCTTCCAAATACAAGGCATATACATTCAGTTTTCCATAGAATTAAAGGGTTACCCTTTTTACCCACAAAAGTTAACCTTTTTACCCACAAAATTTACCCTTTTCATGCATAGAAGTCACCCTTTTATAAACTAAAGTGACCCATAAAAAAAGGGAATTGAAACTTTTACCTGTATGAAGTAACTCTTTTTACCTGCAACAAGTGACCTTTTTTAAGTGCAAGTTTGTCCCCTTTTAATGCATAAATGCACAACTAAAAAGAAAGATATGTACAAAATAACATTTCAAATTACTTAATGTATGCACGTACATTCAATTAAAAAAAAAAAAAAAACCCACCAAACACTATACCATAGAAGATTTAATTACATCATTGTACTTGATGTATGCACATATATTAAGTATTTAAAAAAACACTTTTACACCTAATCACGAAAAAGTCATTTCACTCTTCAGAAGGAGTGTAATTCTTTTTTTTTTTTTTTTTTTTAACTTTTTATCTTAGGGGTCTTTTTCATCTGCCTCTTGTTCTTCTGTTTTCTTTTTTCTTTCCTCAACTTTTTTTTTTCTTCTTTTCAGCAATTGCAGCTTTTAATCTTACTACAATTTCCTGTACATAACCAACATCTTTCTTTCTCTCTTTGAACTTGGCTAATTCTGACAAAACATTAGCCCTAGGTTCATTCATATCACACAATCCAAGTGTGGTACAGATTTGTCCATGCAAAATTTTTCTTCCCGCAACCTCGCAACAGAGAAACTAAAAAAAAAACCTTTCAATATGAATTTAATAAAACGTCAGAAAGAGAAAACAAAAGACAAATAGATGAATAATTACTATTTTGAGATAATTTAATTTGAACGATTCACCAACAAAATGGAGCATGTGATAAATGACAAAGACCCCACAATCTAAGTTGTCAACCTTATCCTTTCTCCATTCCAACTCAATAATTTCAAAGCGATAAAAAGGTATCTGAGAACTCTTTGGCTGATTTCTTTTGTCAAGAAAAGCATCCAATTTATCACACTAATAAAAAAATATAAAAGTTTATAATACATTGAATACAAAAAAAAAAAAAAAAAAAAAGGTTAAAATCTAAAGTAGAAAAGTAAACCCTTTTAATTGCAAAAAGGGATCCTTTTAACTATAAAAAGTTACCCTCTTAGCCGGAAACGTACCACATGAGCAGACAAATCTTTAAAGTAGTTAAGACTAGAATCACGCCAAATAATATTGTCAAGATAATAGATCAACTCTTTTGAATGATCAAAACAAACAAAATGTAGTAATTCTCAATAAGAATAGGAATATATAGTACTGTCAAAACGGTTTGATAGTTCGGGTTCGGTTCGGTTTGAAATCGGGTCGGTTTGAAATCGGTTTAAGTGTCTCGTAGGTTGGTTTCAGTTCGGTTTAAATAATTATCGGTTCGATTCTTGAGCGGTTTTAATTCGGTTCGGGTTTGAAAACAGTTGGTGTAGTAAACGGTTCGGTGCAGACGGGTCGTGGTTTGTTAATGGTTCGGTGTAAACGGTTTTTATCCCGCGGTTCAAACAGTTTCGGGTTGGAAACGGTTTCGGGTTAGAAACAGTTTGATTCTTTTTCGGTTCAGTTTATAACTAGTTCGGTTCTTTTTCGGTTCAATTTATAACTAGTTCGGTTCTTTTTCGGTTCGGTTTATAACTGGTTCGATTCTTCTACGTTTTAACGTTATTTGGATCGGTTTTATTTCGAGTTTACTAAATTACTGTTCGAGTCGGTTTTCGGTTTCAAAAAATCGATTGTTTATCGAGTCGTTTGGATTCGGGCAGTTAAATGGTTTTGGTTTGAAATTTGATAGTACTTGCTAACCTTTTGTAATCTAAAAAGTTTTATATTAAGTCGAGACTTCATCATTTCTTAAATAGGCATCATATTATATACAAATTCTCATTGATTTTATAAATACATATAATGTTCTGTTTCATGTTTAGCCATACCGATCTTACTAGTTTGTAGCCGATTCGTTTATAAGCGGTCCGATTCATAAAACGATTCGGTTTGCAAGCGGTTCGGTTAATAAACGGATCGGTTTATATACAATTCAGTGCAAACGGGTTGCGGGTTGTTAACGATTCGGTGTAAACGATTTTATCTCGGTTCAAATGGTTTCCGGTTGAAAGCGATTTCGGGTTATAAACAATTCGATTCTTATTCGGTTCGGTATGATTTCAGTTCAGTTTAGAATTGGTTCGGTTCATTAACGGGTTCGGTTCTTACACGGTGTAACGTTATTCGGATCGGTTCGGTTTCGGGTTCATCCACACACGGTTCGGGTCGGATTTCGATTTCAAAAAAAAGGTTTTTAATCGGTTCGGTTCTCATTTGGGTTGGTTTGTTTCGGGCAGTTAAACGGTTTCGGTTTGAAATTTGACAGCACTAGGAATATAGATATGAAACAGAAAAATTAAAAGTGATTTAGACAAAGCATTTCACAGACATAACTCTTTTAAGAGTATTATATTAGTTTAGCATGAAGCATACTAGTTTAGCATCAATTATATCACATTCAGGATTCTCGTAGCTGACACACCCTTCCCATAAATTGTGCAAATCCTTAACAACACTAGAAATGCTACCTTGCCCAATGTTTTCACAAACATACAACAATGCAAAGTATTAAAGTATAAGATCTTGTTTATATACAAATATAAAATCAATGTGTTTAAATATAAAAAAATCAAATTACTTACACTTTGCTTCGCACCAAAAAAGAATCTTCGAGGACCAGAAGATTCAAAACAAGCTCTCTCATTCAAATACAGAGCAAAGCAATCAATAATGCACAATCGAATCCTAAGTGGGGCAGCAAGGGACACCATATCTTCTCTTGAAACTAGAAAATTCATTCCAAAAATATCAACATTTTAAAAAAAAAACAAAAAAGTGTGTGTGTGTGGGGGGGGGGATAATACTCAAAGAAAATGACACTTAACTTCCTATGCATTAATTCATCCTTAAGCAAACAATAATCTAGAACTTCTAAATGTAACTGATGCAAAATGTTAAAAATCCGAACACTACCCTTAAAAAAAGAGTAACAAAAGGCAAATTCTGACCTAATGGCCCACAATTTAGTGAGCATAAAGATTTATTGGATATGGTAATACGCTCGGGAACAACTTCATTAAATACAGGAACTTTTTCATTAGCTCCTCCACCATCATCATTAATTTCACGAACATAATCGTTTCATTAACTCCTCCTCCATCATTATCATTAACTTCACGAACAGGAAGATTTTCATTAACTCCACCACCAACATCAACATTAACTCATCAGCATTTTCATCCTTATTATGTTTACCACCATACGCTTCACGAAACAACTCATGTGCAGACGTCATCTTAATACACTCCTTAATTATACCATCTATAAGCTTATGGTAATGAGGATCAGAGAGTAACTATTTAGTTTGAGAAACTACAACAGGATATTGAAGATAATGAACAGTTCTTTCAGAAAGAACATTGGAAACCAAATCACTCAAGGTTTTAAAACCATTTGCCTCAACACTTAATAGAGCATCCATGTTTCTTTTAAGCAAAAAAAATGATTCGTGAATAGTCTACAAACATAGAAAAAAAAAGAATTAAACAAATGTGACAAAGAAAAATAATAAAAAGTAATTAAACTGAATATTTAGGGTAATTTTAGTGCACAAAAAGGGTAACTTTAGTCCACAAAAATGATAACTTTAGTGCACAAAAAAGGTAACTTTTGAACACATAAAAGGTTACTTTTGTAAACATAAAGGTAAACTTTTGTGCACATAAGGAATAACTTTTATGCACATAAAGGGTAAATTTTGTGCACATAAAGAGTTCCTTTTGTGCTCATAAAAGGGTAACTACTACACATATGAAAAAAGCACTTACATCAGTTGAAATTTCTTTTATTTCATCATTAGTCATCACACCTTCTTGAAGCTCAAATTGAACAAAGCGGCCAATTGTACTTTTTGAAGAAGCACCACTAATTCTTAAACCACCCTAACTAGATCTTAAAGTAAGAGGTTGCTTAACAACAACAGATTGGATAATAGGAGACTGGCACAGGATACGTAGTAGTATCCAATGGTCCCTGTCCAAAACCACAAGCTTTAATCTCCAAATTAATCCGACTTTTAATCTCAGCATCTGTCCAATGTTGAATCAAAGGATTGCTCCAACTCTCCTTTACTCCTTGAAAATTTAAACGATGAAAATACAGAATTTGCAAAAGCTCTAAACATCCACTAACATTCTGAGCAGTTGGATCATTGTTATAGTTATCAACAGATTTCTTTAACCTCTTCAAAACATAAGAACACCAATAAAAAATTTGGATTCATTAACTTGTTAAGCAACTTTTAACAACTTCAATGAAACAAACCTATAAGTAGTAGGAGCTAAAAAGCTAGACATAGCATGAACCACAAAATACCATTTAAATTCTTCCCCTCCATCAATTAAAACTTTCATCTGAACCTCCAATTTTTACAAAGGAATAGCTTGCTTTTCAGAAATATCAAAATCAAATCTCAATGAATAATACAATTGTCTACACTTGTATCTTTACCATTTTTCTTCCGTTCAGGAACAGAAATATCACCTATATGCAAACAAAACATGTCACATACATCATTCCTAGTAACTGCGAATTCTTTACCACTACTAATAGTAAACATGTAGCCTACCACAATTAAAGTTTTTAACGAGCTAAGCATTTTGCATTTTACGATAGAGAGTTTTCAACTTTAAATGTAATAAACCACCAAAACCTACTTCTTGAGAAGCTTGTTTTTTTATTAACACTAAAGTTCTGCACCAAACTTTCTAAGGTATATGGTCTACACCTTGTAATCAAATGTCTTTGGGCCCTATATATATATATTTTTTAAAAGAAAAAAAATAAATAAAACAATATAATAAACAAATGCAAATCAAGAGTCATTGAAAACAAGTTCCCTTATAGTGAAGTATCACCCAATTTTGATTCCTTTAAGCAGCTGATTGACGCTAATTTAATTTAGTAGAATTGGATTCTGATTCTGACCCTAATACTTCACTGTAAGAGAACTTGTTTTCAAGACTCTTGATTTGCATTTGTTTTTCATATTGTTTTATTTACTTTTTTTTAAAAAAAAAAAGTTATATAGGGACCAAAGACCTTTGATTACAAGGTGTAGACCATATAACTTGGAAAGCTTAGTGCAAAACTTTAGTGTTAATAAACAAGATTTTCAAGAAGTTGGTTTTGGTGGTTTATTACATTTAAAGTTGAAATGCTTCCTAGACTTGTTAAAAACTTTAATGGTGATAGCTACATGTTTACTATTGGTTGTGATAAAGAATTCGTAGTTAATAGGAATGATGTATGTAATGTGTTTTGTTTGCCTATGAGTGATATTCCTGTTCCTGAGCCGAAGAAAAATGGTGAAGATACTAGTGTAGACAACTGTATTATTCAGGCATGGAGGTCTGATTTTGATATTTCTAATAAGCAAGCTATTCCTTTGTCAAAATTGAAGGCTCGGATGAAAGCTTTGGTTAATGAAGTGGAAGAATTTAAGAGGTATTTTGTGATTCATGCTATGTATAGCTTTTTAGCTCCTACTACTTATAGGATTGCTTTATTGAAATTGCTAAAGGCTGTTGAAAAAGTTAATGAAATAAAAACTTTTGATTGGTGTTCTTGTGTTTTGAAGAAGTTAAAGAAATTGTTGATGACTATAACAATGATCCAACTGCTCAGAATGTTAGTGGATGTTTGGTGCTTTTGCAAATTCTATATTTTCATTCATTTAAATTTTCAAGGAGTAAAGGAGAGTTGTAGCATTCCTTTGATTCGACATTGGACAAATGCAAAGATTAAAAGTCGGATTAATTTGGAGATTAAAGCTGGTGGTTTGGGACAGGGACCATTGGATACTACTACGTATCCTGTGTTGCAGTCTCCTATTAGCCAATCTATTGTGGTTAAGCAACCTCTTACTTTAGGATATACAGGGTGGTTTAAGAATTGGTGGTGTTTCTTCTAAGTAGTACAATTGGCCGCTTTGTTCAATTTGAGATTCCAGATTGTGTGATGACTAATGATTAAATAAAAGAAATTTCAACGGATTTAAGTGTTTTTTTTCATGTGTAGTAGTGACCCTTTCATGTGCACATAAGTTACCCTTTATGTGCACAAAAGTTACCCTTTATGTGCATAAAATTTTACCCTTTATGTGCACAAAAGTTTCCTTTTATGTTTACAAAAGTAACCTTTTATGTGCTCAAAAGTTACCTTTTTTGTGCACTAAAGTTACTCTTTCCGTGCACTAAAGTTTCCTTTTTTGTACACTTAAGTTACCCTAAATATTAAGTTTTTATTATTTTTCTTTGTCACACTTTTTTAATTCTTTTTTTTTGTTTCTATGTTTGTAGGCTATTCATGAATTATTTCTTTTGCTTAAAAGAAACATGAATGTTCTATCAAGTGTTCAGGCAAATGGTTTTAAAACCTTGAGTGATTTGGTTTCCAATGTTCTTTCTGAAAGAACTGTTCATTATCTTCTGAGTATCTTGTTGCAGTTTCTCAAACTCAATAGTTACTTTCTGATCCTCATTACCATAAGCTTATAGATGTTATAATTAAGGAGTGTATTAAGATGAAATTTGCACATGAGTTGTTTCGTGAAGCATATGGTGGTAAATAACATAATAAGGATGAAAATATTGATGTTGGTGGCATTGTTCCTGAAGTTAATGTTGATGTTGGTGGTGGAGTTAGTGAAAATCTTCCTGTTCGCAAAGTTGATGATAATGATGGTGGAGGAGTTGATGAAAATGTTCCTATTCGTGAAATTAATGATGATGGTGGAGGAGCTAATGAAAATGTTCGTGTATCTTATAAAGTTGTTCTTGAGCGTATTATCAAATCCAATAAATATTTATGCTCACAGAACTGTGGGCCATTAGGTCAGAATGTGCTTTTTGTTACTCTTTTTTTTTTAAGGGCAGTGCTCGGATTTTCAACAATTTGCCTCAGTTACATTTGGAAGTTCTTGATTATTGTTTGCTGAAGAATGAATCAATGTATAGGAAGTTAAATGTCATTTTTTGAGTATTATTCCCCTCCACCCCCTTTTTGCTTTTATTTTTTTGAAATTTTGATTTTTTTTATTTTTTATTATTATTTTTTTTTATCGTTGCTGTGAGAATTTTGTGACTTTTGGAATGAATTTTCTAGTTCCAAGAGAAGATATGGCGTCCCTTGCTGCTCCACTTAGGATTCGATTTTGCATTATTGATTGTTTTGCTCTGTATTTGAATGACAGAGCTTGTTTTGAGTCTTCTGGTCCTCGAAGATTCTGTTTTGGTGCGAGGCAAAGTGTTAGTAACTTGATATTTTTATCTTTAAACACATTGACTTTATATTTGTATATAAACAAGATCTTATACTTTAATAGTTTGCATTGTTGTATGTTTGTGAAAACATTGGACAAGGTAACATTTCTAGTGATGTTAAGGATTTGCACGATCTATGGAAAGGGTGGGTCAGCTACGAGAATCGTGAATGTGATATAATGGATGCTGAATTGGTATGCTTCATGTTAAACTAATATAATACCTTTAAAAGAGTTATGTATGTGAAATGCTTTGTCTAAATCACTATTAATTTTTCTATTTCATATCTATATTCCTATTCTTATTGAGAATCACTACGCTTTGTTTGATCTTGATCGTTAAAAAATGTTGATCTATTATCTTGACAATATTATTTGGCATGATTCTAGTCTTGACTACTTTAAAGCTTTGTTTGCTCAATTAGTACGTTTCTGGCTAATTGGGTAACTTTTTGTAGTTAAAAGGATTACTCCCTCTATTTTTAAATACTTGCTTCATTTCTCCGTGCGCGGAGTTTTAGGAGAAATTGGAGAAAGTAATAAGGTATGGAGGTAGTGGGGTTGGTGAAAGAATAAAAAATTGTAAAAACCAAAAGTAGTGGAGAGAATTGAAGGAAAGAGAATATGGAATTAATATTATTGGGTCCACTTGGTGAGAGAAATTAATTAAATATTGTAAAAACATTCCATATAAGGAAATAGAGCAAGTATGTAAAAACGGTATGAAAAGGAAAGTGGAGCAAGTATTTAAAAATGGAGGGAGTACTTTTTTACTTTAGATTTTAACCTCTTTTTTTTCAGTGTATTCTGAACTTTTATATATTTATCAGTGTGATCATTTGGGTGCTTTTCTTGGCAAAAGAAATCAGCCAAAGTATTCTCAGATACCTTTTTATCGCTTTGAAATTGTTAACTTGGAATGGAGAAAGGGTAAGGTTGACAACTTAGTCTCTGTGGTCTTTGTCATGTATCACATGCTCCATTTTGTTGGTGAATCATTCAAATTAAATTATCTCAAAATAGTAATTAGTCATCTATTTATCTTTTGTCTTCCCTTTCTGATGTTTTATTAATTTCATATTCATAAGTTTTTTTATTTGTTATGAGGTTGCTAGAAGAAAATGTTCGGGTGGATTGATTTGTACCACACTTGTATTGTGTGATATGAATGAATCTAGGACTAATGTCTTGTCAGAATTAGCCAAATTCAATGAGAGGAAGAAAGATGTTGATTATATCTAACAAATTGAAGTAAGATTTAAGGCTTTAATTGTTGAAAAGAAGAAAACATAAAGTAGAAGAACAAACAAAGGCAGAAGAAGAAAACCCCAAAGATAGAAGGGAAAACAAGCAAACAAAGAAATACACTCCTTCTAAAGAGTGAAATGACTTTTTAGTGATTAGGTGTAGAAGTATTTTTTTGAAAACTTAAAGTATGTGCATACATCAAGTGCAATGATGTAATTAAATCTTCTATGGTATAGTGTTTGGTGGTTTTTTTTAAAATAAATGTATTTTTTGAATGTATGTGCATACATTAAGTAATTTATAATGTTATTTTGTACATATCTTTCTTTTTAATTGTGCATTTATGCATTAAAAGGGACAATCCTGCACTTAAAAAAGGTTACTTGATGTAGGTACAAAGAGTTAATTCATATAGGTAAAATGTTCAATTCCGTTTTTTATGGGTCACTTTAGTTTATAAAAGGGTAACGTCTATGCATGAAAAGGGTAACTTTTGTGGGTAAAAAGGGTAACTGTTTAATCGCATGGAAAACTAAATGTCTATGCCTTGTATTTGGAAGCACCTAAAAGGGTAATTTTATGTATTAAAAAGGGTTACTTTATGCACTAAAAATGGTCACTTTTGTGGTTAGAAAGAGTATTGTTTAATTATAGGGAAAATTGAATGTCTATGCCTTTTACAATACAAAGTCATATAACACTGATAAAAAAATGTTCTAAAGCAGGTAACAAATTTTTGTAAAAGAGTCGTATGTTAGGTGTCTTTGATCCAAATTCTGAATGAGGAGATGGCAGTGCTTGTTTCTTTTTTCTCTTGCATTTTTCAAGTCCTCATTTTGTCAAAAGTAGCTTCTGCACCTTCTTCTCTCTCAGCAGTAGTAGCAAGTAAGTCTTCCACCATTTTTAGACTATTTTTAAAGCTTTCTTCCATAAATGCTCTTGTCTCTTCATTAACTTGAGTTTTTAAAATTTAATTGTAGTATTTTCTCATCATTATTTGTCTCCATGGTATATATGGTTGTGTAGGATCCTGACTCTTCTACCTATTTCATGTCTCTGTTTTTACAAACTTAGTCCATCTTTTTGTAACATACTTGTCTAGTATTCTTGTTACTGAATGTAGGTATAGAATTCTGATGCAATAATAACATAACCATCCGGATGCTTCAAAATTTTTGCAAGTACACCATTCACTTGAGCTCTCATGTATATAGTTTACTTGATTAGGAGACCATAGCTTATCTTCTAGGGTTACTTGATAAAGTATGCATTTTTCAGTTGTCCCTATCATTTGAACAGTTGCCATAAAGTATCCAAACTACTCTTCAAAGTCTCTAAAGAGTGACAAAGTGAATACATGTTCACCAAAATCATGTAGCTAGATTTAAGTTGTTATATATTATGTGTTATTTATGAACTTTTGAGTGAACTTTTTACCTTTGCAGCATGCTTTAGCATTCCGGACAGTGGCAATGAAGTGAATGTTATTGACTTGTTAAAAGTAAACTCATCATATTTCTCTGAGCTTCTCCATTGATTGGTTGTCTTCTTAAATATGGTATAAAATTCTATCAAAATAGTTGCTTTACTTGCTCTGAATCCTATAGCATGATTAGTGCTTTCATTCATTTGTGATGACAATATTCTTGTTAAAAAGAAATCTCTACTAAGGGCAGGATACTATTTATCTTTCAATTCGTACACTTTTTTTTTGTACCAAGAGTGTGCTGTCAAGTTATATTTCTGCATCATTGCCTGCCACTTTCCTTCAAATTCTGTCACACACCACTTTAAGCAGTTGTTGAATGCATGCTTGAACTCTTTGTCTTTTTTTAAAGCTACAAATCTGGTTATTGCACTTTGTTCCAATTTCCAAATACAAAATCTATGTCATATATTGGGAAGCACCTATATTCAAAATAAGAGGGTCACTTTATGCATTAAAAATGATCACTTTATGCAGTAAAAAGAATCACTTTATACTCTAAACAATGTAACTTTTTACTTAGGGTCACTTTATGTAGTAAATATAAACTTATAACCTGCTTAATTGCATTTGCCATTGCTTTGTCTTGGTTTACTCTCCATAGCTTTCAAGAAGGTTTCTAGTAGCCACACAAACGATTCAGTTTTTTCATCCCCAAAAAAAGCACATGCAAACATACAATTATGCCAGTGATTGTTTGTCAATAAATGAAGCATATATAAGATTATACCGGTTGGTTATGTATATTGAATCAAAGACAAGAACATCTCCATATATTCTATAGTCTTCTAGCACCATCGAATCTCTTCAAAGGATATTGAAAATTTTTCATTGGAAATTCTTCTTTCATTGTCAAATTTCATTCTAAAAAAGAAATTTGGATCCTCTAATTGTTCTTTATTTAAAAGGTTCACTAAAGTTTGAGCATCTTCAGCCTCAATTTGCTCCATTTTTAACCTTGAATAGAAATTTTAGGTGATCTACAACACTGTGCCCTGCGTTCTTTTCTCCTTCGGCTTCAGTAGCCATGTGATTGTAACTATCAAACCTGAAGATATCATTGTTTTGATTGCTTCGACTTTTTCTTCTGTCATTTTTCTTTAAGAACGATGCAGATAATGCCATTGTGACCTAGTTAGCTCGTGACTATGTTGTATTACATGTACACCACCTCAAATTGTCCTTTATTAAGTTTTGTTGCTATGCTTGCCTTACAATAAGATTGTGTGATGCCTACTTGTCTTTGCTTTCTTGCTTTCACATTTACATTCTTCATCAATTATTTCAACCAATTTTGTTTTCTTGTGTCCTGAAATTTCTCTTTCCTTCAGCAGAACACACATAATATTTTTCACTTACTATCTTTGTGTGTGTGATGATGTATCTAGTTGTATGTTTTTTTATTATTGAAAAACCGAGCATAGCAGCATGCTTTTCATACAATTCCAAGATTTCTTCAAAAGTTTGTCTTACCACACTAACAAATGATCCTTTAAGATCTAAACTAGAAGCATTAATTGGATTTGCATATGTGATTTAACACAGTCATATCATATAAGCAGTAGCAGCATATCATTATGTTTAGAGAAATGCTATGTTTTATATGGATTACTTTTATGCATAAAATGGATAACATCTACGCATAAAAAGGGTAATGTTATATTACAAAAAGGGTAACATGTGAGTGTATAAAAGGGTCACCTTTATGCATAAAAAGGGTCACTTTTGCATACTAATTACAAGGTTGATTGTACGTTTTATAACAAAAAGGTAACATGTGAGTTTACAAAAGGGTAGCATTTATGTGTACAAAGGGTCACCTTTATGCATAAAAAGGGTAACATTTGTGCAAGATTCAGCACATTAACTTCAAAATTCAGTTTCGTTCCAATTAGAAAGTTGGTTGTATCGAAATTACCTTCAGTTTCATTTGATTTGGACATTTGTGCTAAATTTAAATCAATTAACTTACCAGGAACCACTTGATTTTCTATCTCTTTTGTCAATTTGATTACCTCTAGTGTCCTGATTCGTGCTTATACTTTCTCTATCCCCGTTCATTAATGACGCTTCTCCGTGTTCATCATCAATTCGAGTAGTTTCTTTGTTATCATCTACAAAATTCGTTGTTTCATCTTCTATTATTGTGCGATTTAGGTCGAAATTACCTAACAATGGTGTTTGAATTTGCCTCTGTTGTTGAAAATCGTGGATCAAATTACTATAATTTGATGAATTGAAGTTTGTTGATGATTCCTCCATTGATGATCGAATATTTAAGGTAACCAATTTTGCGTTTCTGTCTGCGCTTTCTCAATTTCTCTCTCCTCCATTATTGCTCTGCGATTACTAAAATTAAGGGAAGAGTGTTCTCAGTTTTTCGCGTTGTTTTATATGAAATTTTTTTTTGAAAAAAATAAATTGGCACGTGTGGCGGCGTCTGATTTAAAATAAATTATTTTAAAGCGGGGGCTTGAAATTTTTTTGAGTATTTAAATAGAAGTTATTTCAAGTTGCTTAGAAGGTAAGATTTTCTATATTCATGATTGTGTAGCGTGGAACATGATATTATAATACCTTCCGGATGAGAAATATATACACGCTTTTTGAATGAATCGGCTTTTCATCATTTACAAAACTACTACGTATAATATTCTTTATCACTCCCCTGCAATCATAGTATAAGGATGATGAAGCTATGATTGAATTTGAATTCTAAGAGTATGACTTTTTTTTTTTAATTGAAACAAAGAGATCTGGTTTAATTTTATTATGTTTTTATCTGAATTTTTCTGATTTAGTTTGATCTTATTAGATTTAATAATTTGACTAAACTGTGACCGTATTTTAATACTAATTTATAAAGAAAAACATTATCAAAATGGATGTTGTTAGATTCATCTCATTATAAACTTTCCAAATATGTAATTTTTCATAATTTTTTTAAATACGCAATTAACCACATTTAACTATAAGTAAGTGATAATTAAAAATTCTGATCTAAATTGATCTGAATTTTTCTAGTATGATCTGATTTGATATGAATTTATTAAGGAATAAGTAATGAATACCAGAAACAAGTTGAAGAGAACATGTCCAAAGTCTCGTGGTAGGTCTTTGCGATGATGTACAATTGTACATGTTATTTAGAAATACGAAGAACCCAAATCTAACTCGGTAAAAACAAATTTTTTCGAAACAATATTATGTCTATCTTAATATGTTTGGTGTTGAAACAGGTTATAAGACAAATAAAAGTAACGTCTTTTTCATAATAAACAAAAGTAACCTGATGAAGAGATGTTGCTCGACATGACTAAGGAAGATGTTTATAAATTACCTAAATCTTACCAAGTCAAACAAAATGAATGTTTAAGTACAACATCTCTTTAAATCTTCTACAAAAATTATACAAAACGCCATCCAAATTTGGCAAAATCACACCAAAAAAATGACTATTGATCATCAGATAATTTACGCATCTTCAGACGTTGAAGTCCCAATTAACAGCGATGATTGCTTCCTGCCTTCGCCAACTCGAACTGTCCCTTCAGCTTACTTAGTACCATTACCGGTCAAGCGAAGAAGTCGCTGCCAAGCCTTCTGCTACCTTTTATCTATCCTCCTTATGGAGCCAAGTATGTTTATAGCTGCCCATAACCACTGAAGGTAGTGTCTGAGGTTGTCGATTTTAATGTGGGAGTAGTGACTGAGAGGATGAAGTAGATGAATCTGTTGCCTTTAGGTTCTCTCATCGGCTTGACCACAAAATATTACTACCTACGCTTCTTAACACTGGAACTTAAACCACAAAATTTTATGTGTTTCAATCTATTTTGTTGCAAAAATAATTGCAATGAGTGTGTTAATCGAACCAAGTAGATGCTGCTTATTACAAGCAGATTTATACTCTTTGGCCAAACTCGTACTCTCATCCCGGAGTCAAGTCTTGTTCACGACCGTTATAGAGTACAAATACATTTAATGGATTTGTAACGAGAGATATTGTTGTCCTTTCGGATTATCACTTTTGGTTGCTGATAGAAAATATGATTAATTTTTTCGTATATATCTTGTTAGTATCTTTTGTGTATTAATGTTAATCCTATATTCTCATAGATTAGGTTGTAATCCATATATATATTGTGTAATGAGAACATCCTAACCATGGAAAATTACACAGACTTACATGATATCAGAGTCTAATAAGATTTTTTTTTTTTCACTTATATTAAAGGACTAACTCAACTAATAATGTAAGCTTATGATTGAGGCCCTGGATTGGTTGATATAATATACCACGCTCTTTATATGAGAACACTTGAGGTTTAAAATGTGGATGTAATATGGACCTTTTGCATCCTCAATTGCCTTTTCTTATAATCAATGTATAAGTTAATAAATCTTACTATAAAGATTCATTGGTGATTTCAAAGGTTCAACTTTTGATATTTTGAATAGAGGACATATAAGGTATGATTATAAAACAAAGCTTTGGAGCTAATAGGATTGTGATTTGTGAAATATTTGTAATTCAACAAGTTAGAGATTGAGCAATCCTATCTATTCATTGTAAATGAAGGGTCAATATTACACTATTTAGTAGTAACTCTACTTCGTTCAAGTGTTAGGAAAAAGTTTCAGTAATACTTCTCTCTCTTTTGCCTTGTCATATTATCCTTTCATCCATCAACAACATTACTACCTAGGACACCTTGCAAGCACCCACACATTTATGTGCACATTGGATCAATGAAGGGAGTAGGATCGAATTTATAAAGTCGGATAATAGAATTATAAGATCCAACAAAATTGATAAAAAGAAAATAATAAAATGGCGGCTACATAATTAGATACATAATTTTTAATTTATAAAAATGCTTAATTCTATAGTTTAAGGGTCTATTCACATTTACTGAACTGAGTTGAGCTGAAATGATTGGAGTTGAACTAAACTGAACTTAGCTGAAATGAATATTTTATGAGAGGGAAATTAGGAGCTGAATTGAACTGAACTGAAATGGACTGAACTGAACTAAAATTAAGTAAATGTGAACAGACCCTAAGTAATTGGATAATAATTTTTCCAGCTTAGAGAAAGTTTGATTGCTATACGCTAATTTTAAAAAGTAGGATCACACGATCATGACCAATCATACACGATTATGTCGAATCCTATACTATTCAATAATAATCCAAGTGAAAAATAGGATCATACGCTCCTACATTGATCCTGTACGATCCTACAACGATCTTGCATGCTCTGCGATCTACATCAGATCTGAATCGTCTGCAACCACAATCAACAAAACACATTTGCTCACTATCGTGTTTCCCAATAATACGGCCGCAACTAGGCCCACCCAATAGACACAGAAGTGTGTTGTGTTATATATATTTTTGTATTGTGCTAACCCATTTAGTTCTATCATTTACTTATTTAGATTTTTTTGTATTGTGCTAACCCATTTAGTTCTATCATTTACTTATTTAGATTAAGACATCATTTGATTCTAAAAACTAACCTAAAGTACTCAAAGTGTCGAATCTTCCCAAGAGCAGAGCAGATTTCACCCTAACAGAGCTGATCGGATTTCAGAACAGAGTAGAGCAGTGCAAAGAGAGCAGAGCATAATAGCTCAAAAGAATAGGGTGTACATTCAATATATATGGCCATCAGCCCATCACCATAGCCGAAAGCGTAAAACCATAACTAGGAGGTCATGCCTTGCGATTTTAGTCAGTTTATTAATGGCAAATCTTAAATCCTAAAACTCCAAATAGAGACAAGGACATGCTTTCCAAAATTATGTACACGTTTTAACCTTTGATGGACCTTTCCACAAGCAACAAAACACAATTAATTAATAAGAATATGACTAAATCTGGTTATCTGTTCACTTTCTATTATCTTCAATCAAATTATTTTATCAAAATTATCATGAATTCAATGCATTTCACTTTGACAACAACAAAATACATCAAAAAATAATTAGACAACTTGACAAAGATTAGATATAAAAACAATTTCCCTCCTCATCTTTGACCATTGTAGCTGCCATATATTAAACCAATTAACAAATCACAAAAGTGAAAAGTTCTTAATTTCTTACAAATATGAAAAGGAAAAAGAATTACAAGTATATGTATATCTAGAAACAAATAGGGACACGTTATTATATCACTTAAACCACTCAAAGTCAATAAAACGAAACTTCAACGTACCCAATTCCTGACTTTCTATACTCCTATAATATCCTTTATATTTCCCTCTTTATAACAAAAGTCACAATTACATTCAAAAACATCTATCTTATTCAAAAAGTCTTAACACAACCGCCCAAACAAGATGTCTACCGATCACCAAAGGATCCACCCAGCACCGGACGTGGAAGCGCCACCACCATCATCCGCGCCATTGATCCCACCCAACACACTCAAGTCCGATAGCACCGGTCGCGAACACTACCCTCCTTTACCACATCGAGCCGGCCCTCCACCCGCCTACCCCATATCACCCCCGCCATACAAATGTAGAAAAAGAAGTTGTTGCTGCCGTGCATTTTGTTGCATATTTTGTACACTACTTGTACTAATCGTCGCTATTGGTGCTACAATAGGTATACTCTTCCTCATATTTCGCCCTAAAATCCCTGATTATTCCATTGACACCCTTAAAGTCACACAATTTTCCCCTAACAACAACAACTCTATATCCGCCACCTTCGTCGTAAACATAACCGCTCACAACCCTAACAAACGCATAGGTATTTATTACCTAGGTGGGTCTAGTCTTACTGCTTGGTACAAAGACATTCAACTTTGTCAAGGGTCATTGCCTAAGTTTTACCAAGGCCACCGTAACACCACCAATCTCGACGTCTCGTTATCCGGTACCATTAACGATGCGTCGGGGTTAAGCTCTACATTGCAGCAACAACAACAAGATACTGGAAATATTCCCTTGGTTTTAAGGGCTAAGGTTCCAGTGAAGATTAAGTTGGGAAAGTTGAAGTTGATGAAAATGAGGTTTAGGGTTACGTGTCACTTAAGTATTGATAAATTAGCTAATCGAGCTGAAATTCGAATTGGTAGTAGCAGCTGCAAATTTAGACTCAAACGTATTTTTTGATTTTTTTTTTGGAAATTCATTTTGTTCATTTCCATTTTGATTTTCCATTTCTCATTTTTTACATGATTTTGATATATTTTTTGTTGCTGTTTATTATACTATTTCTTATATTACTAGTATTAGATATTTTAAATAAAGATTTGGAGGATCATTTGTGGATCTTTCATATAGATTATTATTGTATATGAGCGAGCTACATGTACATGTTACATCGACTTTTGATGGATATGCTATATTACATACTATACAATGAATAAGAATGTTGTACATTTATTTTATTATTACGAGTAGGATTTTATTTATTTTTGCTTTCATATGAGTATATGACGTTCCAACTAGATCAATCAAGTAATTTAAGCTGACATGTGTGCTTTATCACATTTTCACGAAGCTTTATAAAATTCACAATAAAAATAAATAAATAAATAAATAAATTAATAATAATAATAATAATAATAATCTAATCTAATATATATATATATAAAGGGGGGTTTTTCCCCGAGTTTTTAGAGAGCCACGTAGGATTTAATTTTCTTAGCGTGCCATGTAGGATTATAAATTTAAGTTGTAGCCAATTAAATAAGAGATTATTAATTTCTTTTACAATTAAATAATTAAAATGTCACGTAAGCAAAATTGACGAATGAGATACTACATTTTAAATTAATTAAATACAAAATATTATCCTTTGAGATTAGGAATTTTATCTAATATTTTAAAGCTAATATAATAACAAAAAATCCCATAAATATGAAAAATATTTTTATAAAAAAAATACTAACAAACCGTGCATCACACGGGCTTATATAAAGGGGAGTTTTTTCCCGAGTTTTTAGAGAGCCACGTAGGATTTAATTTTCTTAGCGCGCCATGTAGGATTATAAATTTAAGTGATAGCCAATTAAATAAGAGATTATTAATTTCTTTTACAATTAAAAAATTTAAATGTCACGTAAGCAAAATTAGCGAATGAGATTTTAAAATTAAATTAATTAAATACAAAATATTATCTTTTAAGATTAGGAATTTTATCTAATATTTTAAAACTAATATAATACTTCCTCCGTTTTTCTTTTATTGCACCATAAGGACTTTTACACTATTCACTTGATCTTCTTTGACCATCTTTTGTGATTTATCCATTAGGAAAAATATAGTCATGTGGGATCTAGTTACATTCGTCTCGAAATCTACTTTTCAAATATCAATTTTTTATAATTTTTACAAAAGTATAATTAAAGATATTAATAGCCAAAGTAATGCATTTGCAAGCATGAAACCCCTTATGGTGCAATAAAAAAAGAACGGAGGAAGTAACAATTTTAATCACATAAATATGAAAAATATTTTTTGATAAAAAAAATACTAACAAACCGTGCATCGCACAGGCTTTATCTAGTAATAATAATAATAATAATAATAATAATAATAATAATAATAATAATAATAATAATAATAATAATAATTATAATAATAATAATAATAAAGGTTGTGATAACTGCTAATTTAATTAACCTCCGTCTTGAGCCTGAAGTGAATTGACATCACATGTACTGCCATAGGCAGTTATCAAGCTATTAATTGATTAGGTCAACAACATGAATTGTTCAAAACAAATACACGTTTATGAATAAATAAGAGATAAAATTGTATACGTAATAATTATAAATTTTTCTTATTAATAATGTTAAGTTGTTAATAACTAGTTTTACTATTAAGAAATTGCATACTCCTTTTACGACTGATTGTTCTCATATGAGGATTTGGTAATAAAGGTCCTAATAAATTAAACATTGATGTTTATAAATATGGTCAAAAAGGTACAGGAATTAAGTTTAAACAATAAATTTAATTAGCACACATAGAAGCATTATAATATACAGTCTAGTCCTTTTTATTTTTATTTTTTTAAAAAAAAATTCGACAACAAGGAAACAAGAAACATGGGCTTTCTTCACAGCCAATAAGAAACAAAAAGGACAATCTTCTGGCTGTAGTTGCTAAATCATGGGCTACAATGCTACATGGAATTGAGGTGTTTGGGTCCAATTTACTCCTGTTGGGCCGATCCACAAATGATTCAATCGTAAAACCCAGGGTTAAGGTTCAACTCTCCAAATCAAGCTAAGTCAGTCAAAGGCTCTATCAAAATGGCAAGCTCGTTTGACCCAAGGCCCATTTGTCTATCAAAGTAAAGGTATAAAAGCCTTCACTCTCCTCTCTCTACATTCATTCACACAAAGCCTTAAGCGATTAATACTCTTGCATAATTTTCTCTCTCTAAACCTTGTACTGACTTTAGCATCGAAGGGGCCTTCCTCGGCAAAACCCCTGAGGCTAGTTTATATGTGTTTGTTGTGCAAGAAATCCTCGGCCTAGTCATCACTTGGACTGAGAACAATCTTCAACCCACAGGAAAGGACATGTCCGAAGGTCCCATTGTTTTTACCCAAATTGAAACACGGGGTATTAATAAGTGCTCCATTTGTCCACGACACATATGCCAATACAAATATTTGACCAACAACATCTTTAATTATCAATAAATATATATTTTAAAAAAATAAAAATTAATAATCTACGTAGTATTTATTATGTGATAATTTCAAGAAATACTCACAAGACTATATTTTTCTTATTTATATAAACAAACATTAGTCAAAGTAGGTCAAATACCCAATAATGCAAAGAATGTTAATAGAATACTTGTTTATAAACGGAGGAGCTGCGTAACAAAGTTTATTTATAAATAGGTGAAATAGTTACATATCAAAAGAATATGTAGTAAGATGTTCTAAACTTCAATCTTCGCCCTTTCAGATAATAATTATTTTTAGTTAACTTAATTGGGGTCATGTTCTCTTGAGCTTTAAAAATAATAAGGAATATTCAACAAATATTATTTCAGTTTAGTAAAAAAAAAAATAGAATTTGTATAAATAATAATAATAATAATAATAATAATAATAATAATAATAATATAGCAAAAATAATTTCACTTAAATAAAAATAATTTCATTTTATGAGCAATAGCTAGCTAACCATTCCAATCACCTTTATCACCAAGAAATGACAGTCTCCGATCGTACATATGCAATATAAGATTCAACATATTGCAACAGCCAAAAAAAGTCTAAATAAAGAAAAGAAAAGAAAGAAGGAAAGAAAAAATGTTTCAAAACAATCTATTCCTTGCCTTGTTTGCAGCCATGAGTATAGTTGTGCACTAGTGCCTTTATTGTTGTGTGCACCATTCGCCACTGGTGGACCGTAGAAGATACTCCATCCATCGGTCCTTCCATTCTATATATATTAATGGCAAAATCGTAAATAATACTTTCCCCCATTATTCTTTTTTTCCCTATGTTTCTCACTTCCTCTCAGTCTCTTTCCTCCCTGATCATCATCACTCTTTCCTATTATCTTTTTTCTCAGATTCAAAAAAAAAAAAAAAAAAAAAAAAAACAAAAAATCCCCATTCCTCTCTCTCTCTCTCTCTCTCTCTCTCCTCCCTGTCCTTGTCCTTTTTTCTCCTCCTTAATTATCTCTTCTCCCACCTTTTTTCTCTCTCATATTTCAAAAGGATCTTCATGACTATAATAAAAATATATGTCATGGACAATACATAGAAGAATACACGAGATTACATCCAAGAGTAAGATTAACTATACATAACTTTGAAGATATATGTGCATTTTTTATGTAAAAAATGTGCATAATTTACAAATGTGCATAGTTAATAGAAGTCATCAAAGCCTTTGTACTAATAATGCATATTTTAATCCAATCCAAATAGTAAACGTTGGAAATCCAATCCTTATTAGTGGGTTTGCAATTTTCTTATAACTACATTTACTTTCTTATTAGAAGTTAGAAATAAGCTTTAATGGAGGAGAAAGAAAGAGATTGTTTTGGTGATGAGGAAAATGAAAGGAAAAACAAATTTGCATATTTTTTTATTTAAAAGCATAAATTTTGTACTAAATGTGCATAATTTTTGTGATGAATGTGCATTTTGCACATGTAAAAATCCAATGTGCATAAGTTTGAAATTAAATGTGCATAAATTTGTACTAAACATGCATATTTTTTGCACTGGATGTACATTTTCTATAGGTTAAATGTGAAGCATTGGATTCATTTTTACGGTCAAGATTCCTTTTCATTTTAAGATCCTTCTCATTGGACGATCCAACCCTATATTTATGGTCAAATGAGAAGTTTGTTAAAATGAGAAAGATTTTATATGCATATATTTGTATTGAATGTGCAATTTTTTTGAATTGAATATGCATATACTTTTCGATTTGTATTCGATGTGCATAGAATTTAAACATAATGTACATAATTTTACTTCTAAATATGCATATTGTTTACTCCTCTTATTCATTCACCTAAGAATATGTATTTGGGCAAAGAGGGCACGACATTACCAATTCCAATAGACATTCAATGTTATCCTTTAGATTTAATTTAGTTTCTTAGTTTTCTTATTCATTTACCTAAAAACACCCTGCTTATCTTTCTCTCTCATCCTCTATTTCCATTACATAGTTGTGGAACAACATTAATTGGCGAACGTTCTACGAAGCTTTGAAATGAAGATTTATGATCTAAAATGGTGAAGATGATGATCAGATTGCTTCTACTAGTGGGAAGAATTGAAGGCAAGGAGAAAAATAATCATGAAACTTGTGGAGGAAGAGAGAGAAAAGATGAATAGTAGAAATTAATGACAACAGACGATCTTGATTAGATGGAAGAGTAGCGTGAATTTGTGGGAACTAAGCTTTATAAACAAGGATATTTGATTAGTAGAGAGAGGAAGTAGAGTAGCGTATTTTTTGTTCTAATATCAGCCACTAGATTGCTCATATGAATGATTGAGATTCCTTATTATCCTTCACATTTTAAGATCCTTCTCATAGATCACAACATATACTTTTAAGGTAGAAGAGAAATAGTTGTTTAGAACATTAGTACTGTATTACTCCATATTATATATAGTTTTATGATCTGATCATGTGTTGGGATAAGTACATTAAGAGTTTAAAGAAAAGGATTTTCTAATCAATTTAAGATAAGATTTGGAAGAAAGGGATTGAAGGGTAATTTTCTTTCTCAAGTGGGGCGCGAAATAATCGTAAAATTGGTTGCACAAGCAATGCCTATATGACATATGCTATGTAATACTTCTCCCTTTGGCTATGTTTGGATAACAAAAAATGGAAGGAAAGGAAGGGAAGAGAAAGGGAGGGAGACAAAGTTCCTTGTTTGGATAATATGTTGGGGAAGGGAAGTGGAGGGGGAGGGAGGGATCCATTTTCTCTTCTCCTTTAATAAGGATCATCCCTTCAAAATTGGAGAGATTTGGAGGGGAAATGGAGATCACCATTTCCTCCACTTTCCCTTCCTTCCCCTTCCTCCTATTTTCCTCCCTTCCATTTCCCTTCTAATTTGTTATCCAAACATAGCATTAGTGTCTTAGATGAAATGGAGAAGATGTGTTGTAGCATTTTTTTTTTTTTTTTTTTTTTTTTTTTTTTTTTTTTGCCGGTGCAAAGCTGATGATGAGTGAAATCTTGCATGGGTAGCTTGTTAAAAGTTGTATCTTTCAAGGAAAGATGATGGCTTGGAATTCTATGACTTAAGAGCTTTCAATGAAGTGATCTTAATTCATGGTGTGGTCAGGCATGTTTTAAATTTTTTTACAGCCACATATAATTACTAAGCCGGTGAAAAAAGAGATTTTGATTTGGTGTTTAAAACTAATAAGCTAGAGTGCAGCCATGTAAATGCAAATGATACATATTATCTCGAAAGATATTTGGATTGATAAAAAAATACATATGTTTTCAGGATGTTGGAAGTTATTTTGAAATAATACTCCCTCCATTTTTAAATACTTATTCCATTTCTCCATTTGCGAAGTTTAGGAGAAATTGGAGAAAGTAATAAAATATAGAGGTAGTGGGGTAGTTGTAAGAATAAAAAAATTATAAAAGCAAAAGTAGTGGAGAGAAATGTAGGAGAGAGGATATGAAATTAATAAAATATGATTTATGTTTGGTCCACTAGGTGAGAGAAATGAATTAAATATTGTATAAGTTTTTCAAATAAGGAAATGGAGCAAGTATTTAATAACGGATGGAGTATTAGATTCTAATTGTTTTAATAAATTGTTAAATTATTAATAAGGTCGTTATTGAGTAATTTGGAAAAACAAAATATAATGTTATAAATTGGAATTTTTTTTTTAGGAAAATGATGGAAGTTATAAGGTTTATTTTTTAAAAGAAGCAACTTTGGAATTATTTTATTAAAAACAAAGGAAAACGTGCACAAAATTTTAAGGTTGGGGTTTTCATGTGCTGTGATGAAACATTAAGGAAAAAAGTTTTAAAGTATAAAATATATAGTACTTTGTAAAAAAATTATCTTATAATCTACGGATTTTTATATATTCGACGAATGAGATCCATAAGAGATGTACAAAAACTTAAATTTGATACTCGTAAAAAAACATGAATTAAATAAAAGGGTTATAATTTAGTTTAGAATTAAAATATATAATCGTCATATGATCAAAATTAATGACTAAGTGCTTAAATTAATTAAAGTAATAAAATATAATTATTTGATATTATAGATATTTTCCATAAATTGAAATGAAAAAATAAAATTCTACTTATAACTAATTATAGACTTTGTAAATTTATATGAACACGTTGAAAAGAATGATGAAGCCAACGTCGACAACGGCAGTAGCTAGTTATGGCAATTCAGGCAAGGATGAGGACGATGAAAGAGAAGAAAAATAAGGAGATGCGGAGAAAGAGAATGATGATTAGGTTCAAATGGACGGTGGGTCGGATGCGAAGGGTGATCCAGAAGAAGACAACAAAGAGGAAGTGACGGTTGAAGAAACTAAGACGTCTTTTAACGAAGACACAAAAGAAGCGAATGAGTGAAAGCCAGCGGATCCCTTCGATGCTGAAGGTTATGATGACGAAGGCGATTGGGGTGAAGAAAGTGTCCCAGAATGGAACTACTCGGACGACAGTTGGTATAACTCTGAGCCTGGATGGATGACTATCGTGATGACATTGATAACACCAGTATGTATCGTCACAAGTCTCCAGATCATTGAAGGTATCTTTAAAGATCCATATTAAAATTAAAAAAATAAAAAATATTTTTTTTTGGAAGCCCCATTTTATCTACTTGATAAACAAAATTCGTTTATCAAATGGTAAAATGGTAAATAAATCTACAATTTTGTCTAGTAATCATGTTATATTTGTAAATAAATCAACTATTGTGGTCAATTTTAAAGTCATAATGGAATATTTGTAAATAAACCAATTATTGTGGGGTCTATTTTTATTAAAAATTTGTTGATTTATTTACAATTTTTTCATTTGATAAACATATTTTGTTTACCAAGAAGATAAATTTGTATTTTCTCATATTTTTATGTAAAAAACTGATGTGATTTTTTTTTAAAAAAAGTAGTGATAAAGAGATCGCAATAACTGAAAATCGTGCATTGCACAGATCAGATTTACATCTAAAAATAATATAGTAGTAAGGTGATTAATAACAAAATTTACTCCTATAATATTTCTAGATTATAAGGAAAAGTGTGTCACTTTAAAAAATTAATTTGTAGTGTCCCTTATGAATATTAAAAATACCCTAGCAACTCCCTTTAAAATATATATATATATATATATAGATATATATATATATAGATATATATATATATATATATATATATATATATATATATATATATATATATATAACAAAAGGTTAATCAATAAAAAAAATCACTTAGAGAATAATAAAAACTCCAACACCCAATAATTAGAATTAAGTCCAAATTAAAATAAATAAATTACATTATATTTTACCAATCATTACAATCCATCAGTTTTACATCGCAGGTATAATATAGCTTTTATTTAAATTACTTTTTTTATTCTCATATCAATCAGTTTTACATCGCAGGTATAATATAGCTTTTATTTTATCCTCAACGATATATTATTGACTATTGACTACTCTATTTGAATTTTTATAATTATTGAATAAATAACTCGTTAATATTAAGTACTGATGCAACAAATAATATCTATTTAAGTAACCTAAGGATAATTTTAAAATTGATAAAGTAAAATTAAAAAAAAAGCATACTTATCTAGGACGACCTCATAACATATTGGCCTCATGAGAAAGCGAAATACATACCAAGATGTAACAAGACAAATAATTAAAATAGTCCACTAAGAAGCTATCGATTAGAGGGTTTGACTGCAACAAATAAATACGGCAGCCAACAATATGGATTTTGGCTTGCGCAACTAAGTTGGCATACGCAACACCTAGTTCGAGCCCATATGTTGGGGTCCTTGGGAATGAACAAATACCAAGTTGCAAGATTAATTAAAATGAAAATCAAAACTTCTGCAAATAAAATGTTGCAAAACGTTATACGTATTTGGAGGAGGATTAATTATTTTTTTCTCCTTCGTTGTTAAATTTGTTTAAAATTACATTGGTAGTATTATAAAGCAACATTATGAATTCTACTATAAGACCACTCTCATTCATGGGTGAAAAAAAAAATGCCATTATCTCTCTACCCACTTTCTCACTCCTCTTTCCCACTTTTTCTCATGGGCATTTTATTTTTATAACTTCTCACACACTCATGGGCTAAAATAAAACCCCACACCACTCTCTCTCCTACTTTTTCTCTCTCCTACCCATTTATCATCATCATCTAATTATTTATATGATTATGAATGTTAACAATAAATTGTACATTGTGTATGCTAATGACGTTATTATTTTATTCAATTGATCGACTTTTTCATATCAAACAATAAAGCATTAACATTACATTTTTTTTAATTTAAAAAAATAATATATTTTCATTTTTCCTGATAATTAAACACAAGCTTATTGATTCTCGGGACCAAATTTTTGCCAAATATGCTCGATAAGGTCATATTTAAGCGATTCATGTGTGCCCTTATCACGTAAAGCATTCCTTCTTCCCAAATAAGTGTCAATATCAATGTTTTCTGGTTGTCCAGTATTGAATTGAAAAGGCTCATCGTTGTTCGCCGGTGCACTTCTGCTTGTTCCGGCACTAGTGCTTCTACGTTGTGGTTGATCTTCTTCATAGAATTTTCTCAAAACATCAGCTCGAATGTAGTGATGTCGTTCATCCTCGACTATCATGTTGTGCATTATGATGCAAGCTTTCATAATGTCAGACAAAATATCTTCATCGTAAGCAAGTGATGGTTGTCGTAGTATTGCAAATCTTGCTTGCAAAACTCCGAATGCACGTTCAACATCCTTTCGAGCTGCTGCTTGTTTATCAGCAAACAACTTGTGTTTCTGAATTTGTGGGTGGCTAAATCCTTGGATAAATGTTTCCCAATCTGGGTAGATACCATCTGTTAGATAGTAACCTAAGTTGTATTCGTGACCGTTCACTGAAAAATTTATTGGCGGTGCCCGATCCTGCAAAACATATCAAATACAGGAGATCTATACAAGATATTAAGATCATTACATGACCCGGGAATTCCAAAGAAAGCATGCCATATCCATAAGTCTTGATCTGCAACGGCTTCCAATACTAGGGTTGCGTTCTTATTTCGCCCAGAATACTGGGCTTTCCATGCCATAGGGCAGTTCTTCCACACCCAGTGCATGTAATCAATGCTACCAATCATTCTTGGAAATCCCCTGCTTTCATTTTGGTAAAGGATCCTCCTTAGGTCATCGTCCGTTGGAGTTCTGAGATACTCATCTTGAAAATTATTATTTACCCCTTCACAAAAATGGTGCAATGAACGTCGTGCAGTTGTTTGACCCATGCGTACATATTCATCGACAGCATCTGGTGCCAAACTATATGCCAACATTCTTATTGTAGCTGTACATTTCTGTAATGGTGATAACCCAAGCCTTCCTGTAGCATCTCTTCGCTGCTTGAAAAACTTGTCGGTTTCAACCACCGTGTTCATAATGCGATTGAACAACGGTCTATTCATTCGAAACCTTCAACGAAATTGTTTGTCAATGTAAACGCAATTCAGTGCAAAGTAATCGTTGTACAATTGATTATGGCCCTCCTCCCTCTTTCTATCTCCCCTAACTTCTTCCTCGACACCCTCATTTACATTTCGATTTAAGGGTTGTGGTGTAGTAGGTTGTAGGAAGAAATAAGCTGGTAAATAATTTCTTGCAAATTCATCTACTATATTATCAAATTCTTTATAATGGTCACCATATCCATCAGAAGAACTTGAACTAGAGCTTTTGCTAAAATACATTTGTCGGTCAATGGATGTGGTTTAATTTGTTTTGGTTTAATTTGTGAATGGTTAAAGGGTTTCGGAGTTAAAGGGTTTCGGAGTTCATTATATAGACTATGTTTCTAGCATTGCTAGTATTGTCCATGCATCTGATGATTTTGACAACTCGCTTAGACAATTTAATGACATAAAGTTGAGTTACAACTCAATGCAAAATCAGTGACAATTCACTGACATACAATGACAATTAAATGACATACAAAGACAATAATAAGTTATATCAATACAACAAATTAATACGACAAACAAATGACAGTTGATTAAAATTACACAACATAACAATTACACATCCTAGGGGATAAAGCCTAGAATACATTATTAAAAAAACATACCTACATGATTAAAATCACACACAAATAGCTAAAGTTGATTAAAAACAAAAGTATATGATTAAAAAACACTAGTAACAAAAGAAATTAAAAGGGATAAAGCATAAAAATACATAATCAAGATTGAACTACACTTTAATTACCACCATATAGTTCTTGCATCAATTTGTTCCTAAAAGCTTCTTCACCGGCTGTAAGTGTTGCCTTGGACATTAAAGTTTGAAGCATGTCAAACTTCATTTTCATTTGGTCAAATTGCATTTGTTTCTCAGTTAATTCCATTTGTTTTTGCCTCCTTTGTTCCTTTGCCCTTTCCATCTCTAATCTTTGTTGGCGTGCATTGGCCTCATGAAGTCTAACCTCGGTGTTTGCATGCATTTCCTCAGTAAAACTAAGAACCGCCCCCTCCATTGCAACTCCTTTACCTTTGCGCTTTGCCTTAGTTGTCTTAACACCATCAGATCGAGGGAGTCCTCCAGAGAAATATCCACTGCCAGATGAGTCGGTCATATCATCTCCATCGACTCTAGGTCTCTTCCCACTTCCACTACTGTCCTGTTGATTATCATCTACATCCCCTTGTAGTTGCATTGCCTTCCTTTCTTCTTTAGATAGTTCCCACCGAAGTTTCGGCCTCCACTTTGGTTCTTTAGTGACCATCCTCCAACCATGCTCACATAAGAAGTTCCTAGGCTTGGGACGTACAGAGTTACGAAATATCTTATGAGCATTTTGATTCGGTCATCCTCTTTGTACCCACTCCCAAGTTTACCAGCTTCTTCATAACAACTTCCCCACAAACCAATATCTGGAGCAATTCGTCTCCAACGGTTCTCCAACATTTTAGTTGTTCTTGGTGGCAAGATATGTGGCTTTTCACCTTGAGCCAAATCATATGATGCAGAAACCTTTTGCCATAAAAATGATGCTTTCTGGTTTGACCCAATTAATTTATCGATGCAATGCTCCAAATAGCTAGCAATTAGTGCCTCATCTTCCGCTACAGACCAAATACGAGAGGGTTGTTGTTGATTTACCGGCGATGGTTGCGTCAGCGGTTCTGGAGGGTACTCCGAGGTCTTCGGAATATGTTCTTCATCTTCACCAAACTTAGAATTGCTTCCTTGATTACCAACCGGAGATTGTTCATAGTTATCAAAAGATAGTTGTGTTACCGGAGAAATTTCTTGGGGAGTATTTTGAATAGAAGTACTACTCATTTTTTGTAAAAATTGTTGAAAAGTAGGGTGATTAATGAAGGTTGGATCTAAATCTTCATAATTTCCTAAATATTGTGCATAATTAGGAAGGTTAGGATCCATTTACTGAGAATATTTATTAACTTGAGAAGTAATTATAGACGTCGAAATTCAGTAGAAAAAATGTGTTTTTTTACTGGATAAAAATGGCTGAAAATTGAGATCTATTTATCAAGTAAAAATAAATGTAGTCTTTCTTGTTTTGTTTTTTGTTTTTTAAATTTAGGTGAATCAGTCCAAATTGGCATGCAAAATTAACGGTAAAAAATAAGAGATGCCAACCTTGGGGACTGACAGGGACACGTGGCTGCAAATAAGTGGTCGCTCTGACGGTCCCTGTCAGGTGAGCCATGCAACGACTCTTTTTTACATTTTCAAGTTTTGTTAATTTTTTTTTTTAATTAAACATGGAGGGTCCACCTTCAATGTAGCTTTTACCATTAGCCATAGCTATGGGAATTTTCCAAATTCCTCATGGTCATATTTTTTATGGCCCATGAGTGTGGAGCTATAATTCTCATTTTTTCCCCTTAATTCTCCTCATGGGCAAAAATATACCCATGAGTGAGAGTGCTCTAATGTGATGTTAATTGACAGTAGAAGAAATTACAGGGAGTATCTCTTACACATATGTAGTATTACCTTAATTTAGTAGCCTCTGCATTAAAGTTGTTGAGTAATTTAGAGTATGAGACAAATTTCATGTTTGCGTTGCTTAATTAATAAAGGTGAAGATGTTAATAGGTTAAGGTGTTTAATTAAGTATAGCAAAGTAATTAGAAGCAAATTAAACTCGGTAAAGAGGAAATCCAAGCAGCATGGTTATTACTTAGTGGCGTTTGACTTACATAGCAAAACAATACACTGAGTGACGATTAAGTCGGTTTTTTCTTGCAATGTTTGGCCTGTTTTTTTAGCTTCAATATAAATATATGTTAATTAACATATGTTGAAAGATAAGAATAGAAAAGTCAGTTTATTCGTGACTTTTGGCTGAGGAAATATTTCTTCTATATATATGTGTGTTTAAGACACATGATGCAGATACATTTTTTTTGAGAAAGTACCAGTTCTTTATTTTCTTGATAAAGCAATTGCAAGTTTATTTATCATCATCATAAATTACATAAGTTTGGTTACATTAGATCACAAACATACTAAACACTGTTGTGATTGTCTTTTTTGTATCTCCTAGTAATTTCGTGATACATGTGTGTAAATTCAGGATCGAAATGTTACTTTGGGAAACAAGTTTCGTTCAGGCCCCGAAGTGTTAATTTGTCTAATTTCGTGTCATTTTTGTGACCCGATAAACCAATTTTCCCAACAATCCAAAGTAATATTTTCCTACAAAGATGACATGGTGCAAGAATCATCTTGCAAGCTTCATAATTTGTACAAATTAAGAGGAGTAGTTTTACGAAGATGGCAAAGTCTATACATTTTTTGGTGATATCACTTGGAGTTCCAATTGTACTCACATCCCCGAAGTTAATGGAGGAGGAAGACGAGACGTTTGAGGCAAGAGGAACAAGCGAAAGAACGATTTTGTTCGGTTCTAACAAAACAATGCAATTCGCAGTACTTTTATTATTATGTTTATTAATGGAGAATTGGTTAGTATTTCTAATTTTCTATACTGGTATTTTTTATTCCAAGCTTGAAATGATGAATGTGATGTTTCATTGTTTGATTATTTATTTTATGATTATTTAGCATGGATGATTGATTATCAAATATGATATTATTTGATGATGACTTTTTACTGAAGTATTAACATGTATATATTATGTTAATTGTTATATAATATCTAATTGGTATTGCATATGTTAATTGTATTATCATGGGATTATTATCGATGATATTAATGTGGCAAGTATTATGGTTTAATAAAGTATTTATTGGTCTATGCATGGTAAAAGGTCCGTTGTAGTTTTCAATGGGTTATGCGGTAATGACTAATGGCAACGGTAATTAGTATAATTATTGAGGTAATTCAAATGTCATGATTCAATTCAATTGATGCTCATTCCGATAAGTCATGAACGATTAATGTAATAGTATGGTATATATTATTGTTTATCTATTATATTCAATTATTTGAATTTATAGTTTTATTTTATAAGACTATGATTTATTTCATGTTTTATGATGTTATCTTGTGTAATTATTTTATGTAATTTCAGTTGTATAAGTGTATGTATATGAAACAAATTTGAGGCAATGAGGAGTTTGTCAAATTTGTATATATGTTGTATTAATTCTTATGCATGAAACTGATTTTGGTTTATGATGAATAAGTTAGATGTTTTTATCTTTCGTGATGTCCATGATTTGGAGGAAGTATTTAATTTTTTAATTGTCACGATGAAAGGATAGATGTTTTGACAAAATATCGATTTATTTTTGTTGGTTTGAATATGTCATGTTATGTTGGGATTAAGCCAACTAAGTTATGACATATTTGTTTATTTATTTTATTTCATTGGTGTTATCATGTTATTGATGTTTGTTTTAAGTTTTAATTCTCTCATTTAAATCCAATGTGAAGGAATAATTTGTTGTTTTATTAAGTACATATGTGCTTCCATAGCACACTTTTTTTAGGAAATATGAAGTGTTTATCAACTATCAATGATATTTTCAAGGTGTTGCTATGTTTATTTAGTGTATTCTAAGGATGAAACCTCAACATATTTAAAATCTACTAAGTGAAGTAGAGTTTCAAAGTAACGGAAAGTTTATAAAGTTTGAGAAATAATATAGGAGATGAATATTATAAGCCAAGTTATTTCCAATCTATAGGTTAGTACATGAAATTACCGCAGAATTTGTACCACAACAAAATGGTGTAGTTAAAAGGTAGAATAAGACACTTGAAGAAATGATTAATTCTATGTTGTCATATTTGGTTTTAAGTGATGGATATTGGGGTATAGCCGTTATAACGGCACGTTACGTGTTAAATCATGTTCCCATGAAAGGGAAAGATGTTACCCCATATGAGATATGGTATAAAAGGAAACCATACTTGAGTCATCTTAAAGTTTGGGGTTTTAGGGCAATTGTAAAAATGTCAAAACCTAAACATAAAAGTTAGGTGAAAGAAGAGTTACATGCATTTTATAGGATATGCGAAACATAGCAAATCCTATAGGTTCTATGTATTAGAGAAAAATGACTTTTGGTTGGTTCACATACACCACCATTGAGTCAATAGATGCATGGTTGGATGAAATTAGATTTTCTTCAATTCCTAGATCAAAGGATGTAACTCTAAATATCAATGCTCAAATTAAAGTTTTGATCAAGGTTTCGTTGATCAAGAGGTGGATGACCAAACTCATTTAGAGGAGACATGTACATCATCATCACAGCTAAGGATAAGCAAGAGGGCAAGGAAAGGAAAAATCTTTTGGCCCGGATTTTCATGGGTACCTGGTTGAAGGATCAAGGGATGAAGTTTCACTACAACATCCATACATTTTAATGTGGAAGATGATCCTTTCACATATGATGAGGCTATGAAGTCTCAGGATGTTCCATTTTGGAAGGAAGTAATTAATGATAAGATGAAATCTATCATGGGAAACAATATTTGGGTGTTAGCTAATTTACCACCTAGTTTAAACCAATAGGATGTAAATGGATCTTCAAAAGGAAATTGAGGATTGATAGAACTATGAGTGCCAATTCCCACTTCCTATGAGTGCCAAACATATTCACAACATGCTTAACGTAGGCGCACTTTGAACGACGCCTACAATTTGGCGACTCCAATGGTGAGGATTCTTGGTTATTTATCGATTTGAGTGATCGGTATTTAATTAAGAATGAGTGGATGAGACTTGAAAGATTCTTGAATTATATTCCTGAGATTTAATTGGCATTGTCACATATGCATATGCTTTTTAGGTCACCTATCACAATAGTACGTGTTCTACGTATGTGGCTAGCCCGGGGGATTTATGCTCTATTAATTCGAAAACGCTCATGGCAATAAAAGTTCACTCGAGTTTTTAAATCCACCCAAACCATGGAGTCGAGTTCGATTTCATCATGAAATTACGGAACCTCCCGTTGGCATACACCCTCAAGGGAGGATGCCTTGCTAACGCGTCCAAACTCTTAACCATGGTACCCTTTGACACCCAAATAAGCTTGACCATAGTGGAACATAGATCTTGACTTTAGGTTGCGAACTTCATTGCATCATTCGTGACAATGTGCTTATGTGTGGATATTTTTATTTTTTATTTTTTTCTTCTCTTTTTTTTTCTCTTATCAAAGCATTTTTTTTATTAGAATCGAGTCATAGTTTTTATTTATTTATTTTGAGTCAACCCGGATTTTTATTCTCGTATCCTGCATAAGAGTCAACTTGTTTTGGTCATAGCCGAAGTTCTAGAAAGATTTACGTGTCGTGACACCTATGGATCTGTAGCCCCGAGTATAATATTTAATTTTGAGTTAGTTTCGTCCCAATTAGAGTCACGGATCAAAAGTTATAACTGATATACTACAGCCTGTCCAGTTTAGGTGTCTTTTTAACGTCCACTTTCTTTTTTTAAATTTTTTATTTATGTCTTTCCGTTTCAAGCCATTCTTAGCCAAGTCCTTTAATCCGTGTCAAATCGTATAACATAGAATTATAGATTTTTTGTTTTTATATCCATGAGTCCTAACTCTTCTAGAATTTTAATCCTCTTCCTAGTTTCTTGTGATCGATTTTTGTGCTAACCTTAACATGTGTTCTTTGACTTTGATTGTGGTTGATCTTATTTATGACTAACGATTTCCAATGGACCGTTTTCACCTAATAAATAGCATAAACATTAAAATTGAACAAAATTAATCAAGTTAGTTTGTCTTTTAGTCTTCCGTGCTATTTGGTCATTGGGTCTTTTGTTTTTCACAACGTCCTCATGTCTAGCCATGCGATCATACCACGAGTCTTAATAAACTCACCTAATCACACATGTTGATTCATTGCACACACTTTGTCTTCGAGTAATGAACTATATTGTATATGATCGTATACTAGGACCATGCATGCGTCGTTTTCCGTCGTAATAGGAATAAGTGGAGTATTTCCCATCATATTTCAAAATTGTTTCATATAGTCTTCCTTTCTAATCCGAGTATTGAGTGAATGCATTAAGTGAGTTCATCCTTACATATTACTTGAGTCTAAAATCACTAGGCAATAGTTGGTAGAATAAGGGGAATGACACTCCTTCCTTCTTTCCTTCCAATCAAAGCATCAACAACAACAAACTTTTTTCCTCACTAGGAGGCAAGAAGTAACTCATAAACAGCCATGAAGACAAAGCACGATGCAAGCTTCTTACCAAGATTTCATGTTTTCTTCTTCTTTTGTTTTAAACCCTTCCCCCTAAAAAGTCCAGTATAAATTATCCTTATTCATGTGTCTATGTGTCACATTTCTTACCTTCTTCATAAATGAGCATCTCTTTCTTACATTCGACCATGTGTCTAAAAAAAAATCAATTTTCGAACCGACCACAAGGTATACCAATGATTTGAGGTACTTTTGTAACCCATTCATTCCCCATTAACCATTCAATCACATATCACTTTTTATCATCAACCACTTTGAGCCTTGCCTAACGATTGGCCTTATTTATTCAACCCACATTCACCGAACCCTGGGATGGGAAGGTGTGCAATTTGTGTAACATTCAAAAAGCAAGTAAAAAAAAAAGCAGCAAAGCAAAAATAAAGCAATGTCTAAGGGCAAGTGTTCCAATGTCTTTGATATGAACACGTCTCAAATTGCGTCTCTCATCGAGTGCTTGGTACCGTGCCTGAGAAACATGAATGCTAAGTGAGTGATGGACCGCATGATCTGAGATTGCACACATTGATTTAAAAGAATGAAAAAAAAAATAATCAAAGAAAAAAAAAAGAGTTGAAAATAAACTTGCAAAGTCCAAATTTTCAAATACACAATTGCATATCTTGGGGGCTTAGCTCAGGTCTTGAGCCTTTTACCCCTTTCTTCCTTACCTTCAGCTTAACCACATTACAACCCTTGAAAGATCTCTTTGAGGTTTACATATATACACTTATGCAAAGTTCGGATAGAGCTACGTTCGGCTTGATTCCTAACGGATACGTAGGCAACCTCACATCGAGGTGCGCCCACATTCATATTCACATTCATATTCATATCCATGCATGATCGAGTCAAAGAATATCCAATGCTTACCCCTACCCATTTAGAGCTAGACTTGGGGGCTTGAACCCACATAACATTAGCTTACCTAGCCTAAAGATTCATCATCTTTGACTCTTCTCACATATATTTCCATCACCATGACCCTTGCAGCCAGCCTTAGTATCACATTCACACACTTCACTCACACATCCATGTCCATATCGATCATTGTTCCCTTTAAGAACCCTTTATAATGAAATCTTGTTTCAACACTGTGCATGTTTTATCATCTTTCAAGACAACATTCATTAGAAGAAACAATGTATACTTGCTTAGCTTCTAGACTTGAGCAATGTTCATTGTTTCACGCATCGCATAATGTGCTGAGCAACATTTATATATCAATGATTTTTAATTATACAAAGCATATCGTGCTTAGCTCCTTCACCTAAGTAATGTTCATTATGCAATAATCATTTCATCTATATACGTGCTTAGCATCTAGACCTAAGTACCGTTCAAGATCGCTTATTTACACCATATATGATACTTAGCTCCATGACCTAATCTCATTCATCTATCGTGTCACATGATGTAATTGCCCTTAGCCTCCTAGCCTAAGAACATGCATCATGCATACATTTTTTTCAAGGGAATTTCAAAAATAAAAGTTCAGTTTTCACGTCTTTCTTTTTCGGGAGAAAGTCGGTACCCTCCACTCGTCTCATGACAAAATGACGAAACATTTTTGCTTTTGCATTTTCGGTTGCTTGTGTCTGCACACACACACCATATACACACACAACAATAAGCTATATACATGTCATATCGTGTCAAGTCAAACTTGGTCAAGTCAATCATAGTCTATACGAGTCCCTTGGAAAATTTTATTTTGCAGGTCTCAATTACAGCCCACGTCCAGGAACAAGCGGACCATCTATAGCCCACGTCTAGGGACAAGCGGACCATTTACAACCCACGTCCGGGTACAAGCGGACCATCTACAACCCACGTTCGGGGACAAGCAAACCATTTACAGCCCATGTTCGGGGACAAGCAAACCATCTACAGCTAGACCTGGCAAATGGGTCATTTCGGGTCGGGTATGGGTCTAGTCATTTCGGGTCGGGTCAAGCTCGGGTCAAAAGGTTACCGGGTCAAGTTCGGGTCGGGTCATTTCGGGTCGGGTCAAGCTCGGGTCAAAAGGTTACCGGGTCAAGTTCGGGTCGGGTATCGGGTCAATACTTCGGGTCGAGTTTGGGTCGGTTCAGTTCTGGTCGGGTCAATTTTTGGGTCAGGTCAGTTCGGGTTGGGTTAATTTTCTGGAACTTTTAATTTTTTTTACGAATTTTTAATAACTTATAGAGATAAAAGGCTGAAGAAATCGAGAAAAGTAAAGCTCAAAATATGTAAATTACTTACAATATTACACATTACAAATTAATAAAAAAAAATTAAGTCAATTTTATTGCAGTTTTTTTCTATTTCGGTTTGCTAAGGTCAAGTCTTTAGCTTAAACAGATTCTGGTTATTTTAGGTATAAGATACTTTGGTTCGGGTCATTTTGGGTTTCGAGTTTATTTGGGTCAATTAATTCAAATTAAAGGTCGGGTCAATTTCGGGTCGGATCAACTTCGGGTCGGGTCGCTTCGGGTCTCGAGTCGGGTCGTTTCGGGTTGGGTCATTTCAGGTTTCGGGTCAAGGTCAGGTCAGTTCCACTTCAGGTCGGGTTGATTCGGGTTTTGGGTCAATTTTGGGTCACTGGTTTTGGGTCGATTTCGGGTCATGGGTCGGATCATTCAGGTCGGGTCGGGTCATCGGGTTTGGGTCAAGATTGTCAGGTCTATCTACAGCCCACGTTCGGGGACAAGCGAACCATCATCATTTTAGTGATCATCTCCCAAGAGAAGACGATTCACGGCGCATGGTTCTCGATACACAGAGACTTGCAATCTTATTAGACATGTTTTTCCTCAAGCATGGAAAATTGTCGGTCATTGTCATCTCTTAAAGCGAAGAAGTCAGCGATTACATCATATGTCGACTTTCCTCAAGCATGGAAAGTGTCATCCAGTGGATTTCTTCAAGCATAGAAACCTTCCAAAATCATTTGTCGACTTTTTTCAAGCATGGAAAGTATCATCCGGTAGATTTCTTCAAGCATAGAAAGCTACCAAACTTGTCAGTCGGCTTTCCTCAGGCATGAAAAGTATTTCAATAAAACGTCATTCAGTGGATTCCTTCAAGCATAAGAAGCTACCAAACATATTTGTCACCGATGCACTAGTATTTGATAAGCATTCTATCCCTTTACTTTTTTTGTCTGTAGAACTAACATTTTTCTGCAGGTATCGGAGTATACAAAGTGATTTAGGATCACAGAACATCTTGAATCATTCTCCGTCCCTATCGACTACTTTGACTATCGTTTTCAAAACTGAAGTTTCTACAAACTCAGTCAAAGTGGGGGCTTCTGTAAACACCTAAAAATGTCTCCACAAAACCAAACCCGATGATGAACAACCTTTCACCGCCATTATTGGTCGGGTTAAATATTTAATCTTGGAGTGCTTAAATCCATATTTCCATTTCATAAACAAACCCAATTCCTAGCTCATCTCACCAAACCACAACTTGTCCTCCTCTTTTTGTGCCTTTAAACCCAAAATAATTCATTTTGTATCCTTTAAAATCATTCATTTCGTGTCCTTTTTATAAAAATGTTTAGTACAGTTTACTTTGGTCTGTAATCTGGGTCCAATGATTGAATAGTTGGACGGGGTTTGAAAAATCTTTCCAACGATATATTATAAACCCAAATCCGAGTTATAACAAATAAGTTATGACTAAAATATTAAATTGAGTCCAAATCGAACCTAAGCCCACCTTACCTACAACCCAATGATCATGTGGAGGGTCCAAATTATTTAATCTCATTACTAAACCAATTAGGATTAATTGGAAGATTCTATAAGTTTCAAAAATATCTTAATTATTCTTTTTGAAAATATAAGATTAAAGAGTTTGAAATTGAATAAAACTTTTCTTTTTGAAAGTCCATCCTAATTTTATTCGAATTGAAAGACGTTCAAATATAGAAGGATATTATTTTCGTGCCTCATAGTTTTTATCTGAATCTTAAATGGTTGGATAGCCTTTGAAATTATCTTTCCAATGATATATTATAATATCAATTCCGAGCTATAACGGAAAAAATATGAATGAAATATCAAACTCTATCCAAAACTGACACCGTCCCACTATTTTGGTCATATATTTTATTCTATAAAGGATTTTAATCTGATTCTAATTGTGTTAGAAAGTAGACTTCAACAGATTTCCAACGACATATTATTTATATTTTTTCAATTTCTAGATCAAAATATATGATAAAAACAAAAACCGCAAAAACTATTGTCTATCGCAAGAGTATTATTCCGATTATTCGAATTCTTATCTTTTCTTGATTCTTCGACCCTCTTTTTTCCTTATAAATAGAGGTCATATCTCCCCTTTTTCAATCATCAACAAGCTTGATCATCAAATAATTTCCTTCTCCCTCTTTAAACTAAATACTAGCCTCCCCATTCTTTCACTATTCATTCCTGTAAGCACTCCAAGGAGTCTATACAATACCTAAAGTTCTATACTTTAACCAAGGCGTGATAGGTAGAATTAACTGAGGGTTTTGACCAAATCAACTATACTCTATATTAATTTAATTTCAATTTGATTTATATTTTTAATTGAAGTTACTAACAGTTTATTCATGATGTAGCAATTCAAGGAAACGCGAAAAGTGAGTAATTAATTCACTTAATTACTCTTATTATTTTATATTGCTAGTATCATGATTATGTTTATTTATATTTGATGTGACTAACGCAATTATTGTTAAATTGCTTTCAATATTAATGTTTATTATTCTATTATAATTATGATCACCATATTGCATGTTTAAAGGAAATATGTAATTGAAAATCACGCCTAACAAGATAATTTGGACAACCGGTTTAGGTTCCTTTTTAATCTTATTGTTTAATCAAGTGATCTCAAGTATTTTAGAATTATATGTTGCATTAATATTCAACCAATTTAGCATAATAATAGTTTGGATCAAATTGAATCTTTTTTGCATGCCTTTGAGATCCCAGGAATACCTTTCTCTATTAGAATCGAGTAGAGGCCAATATGGGCGAATGTGACTCCATGACTCACATCGTACCATCATCCTCGATCCTCTTTTCATGGTTCTGAACCATATGGAATTAGTAATCTCATAGATTATGAATGGGGAACCTTCACGGATCAGTCGTTGTTGCCTTTCGTTGTCCTTTAATCATGGTTGCCTTAAATGATCCGTGAACTGTTTACAAGTTCCTTACAAACTTGTTGGCGGCTCCTTACTTTCCTTGTCCCTAATCGTATTATGTCAATTCCCACTTCCTATGAGTGCCAAACATATTAAAGCATGTTGTAGATAATAATAAAATTTCATTGAATAGCTTTGTATTTGTTCAATTGCAGCATTTAGATCAGTTTTGTAGTAATGCAACACTTCTTGGTATATATTTTACATATTTTCCATTTTTATTATCTAAAATTTTTTATAGTGTTATCGTTGGTTATGTATATATATATATATATATATATATATATATATATATATATATATATATATATATATATATATATATATATATATATATCACTACGATGTGGTTGGTATGGTATTAAACAAAGTTGGAGATTCAATTGAAATAGAAGACAAACGGTAATCATTATTTAATTTTAATATATTTGTATATATTATTACTAGATGAAGCTTGTGTGATGCACAAGTTGTTTTTATTTTTAAAATAAATATTTTTATATTTATATGATAAATTTTGTTATTTTATTCTTTGTATGTAGCATGTCATTTACTATTTATATTTTAAAATAAATTGCGACTCATTCATTATATATTTGGATAAAATTCCTAATCTCAAAAGATATTATTTTTATATTAAAATAATTTAAATTTTAAAATATCATTCATCCATTTTTCTTACGTGGCATTTGAATTATTTTATTAGAAAAAAATTACAAATCACTTATTTAATTGGCTAAAACTAAAATTTATAATCATACATGACACGTTTAGAAAATTTAATTCTATGTGGCTCTAAAAAAACTCGGGAAAAAATTCCCCTTTGTATATATACTAGTTTTGTGCCCGAGCAATGCCTGGATTGTCCTAAACTTTTTAGCTTGAATGTTAAATACGATTATATAACCCTTTTTGATAATGTAAAATATATAGACATATGATATCATATCGCTTAATTATATAATATGTACTTTTTGTAGTTTTATTTGTAAATAAATATATATACTCGTATGTTAATATTAACTTGATATTTTTTATTGCGCTTATATTATTTTTAATGAACTGAAAGTATTTTTACCAAACTAAAATTATTTTTATGATTAATACTTAATTTTACCGATTTTCTAATTTTTTTTATTAGGGAAATTCTCAATGGTAGCCTCATGTTTTTGCTTTTTCTCAATGGTAGCCAACTCAATGGTAGCCCTTAACTTTTTAAAAGTTGCAACCGTAACCTTATTAACTAAAAAAGGTTAAGTAACTGTTAAATGTAACTAGAGTTAGAGCATTTAACCATGTGTTCTTAAAATTAAAAAAAAAACAAAAAAAATTAACCATGTTCATTTTTTTCTCTCTCCTTTCCTTCATGGCTGCCACGATCTTTTCCCCTAATCAATACCCACCATCCCAACCACCCTCTCCCCCTCCTCCTCATTGTATCTCCTTTGAGAGCATGGCCATGGCAACCACATGCCACACCCATACAAACCTCTTACTCCAACCCCTTTCCAACCGCGGAAAACTCACAAACATACCCATTTCCACCTCTTCAACTTCGAGATCTGCAACCCCATTTCCAAGGTTAGCTATACACCGCCGCCACCCCGCCACAAAATCTCCGGTAAATAACTGATCAACAAACCCATTTCTCTCTCCTCCCCTTCATGGTTGCCACCTTTCATTTCCCAAACCACGAGCCTCGACGGCTCAACCCCTTTTCCCTTCTCCTACCACAAGTCGCGTCATTATTTATTTGGAAATCGTAATACTAATTTCGAAATTGAAAAAGGATTGTGATTCAAATTTGGACAAGGAAAAGGAAAATCTTACTCAATTGATCTGAGGCTCTCTCCCAAGTTTTTGATCAAGTTTAGGGGAAATGGAGTGGGCGGTTCAGGTTTCGACGCGAAAGCGAAAAGGGTGGGGGAAATGGTGGGTATGGGGAAAAGGGTGGAAGGGATAGGTGGGCTCTCGGGGTGGTGGTTGTTGTTATTGTGTTAGGGTAGAATTTCCATTGGGAGTTGGTCGGGCGCTAGTGGGCAAAGGTTGGCCAGGCGCCGACAGATGGTAGTGAAGAGGGGGGGGGGGGACGGTGGTGTGAGGAGGTGTGGTTTTATTTTATTTTTATTATTTTTATAAAAATTAACCTTGGTTTATAATAAGGTTAGATTTAACAGAAAATTAATGGAAAAGCATGATTAAGGTTATGGTTGCAACTTTTAAATAATTGGAGGCTACCATTGAGAATCCAAAAAATAAATTGGCTACCATTGAGAAAAAACAATAACATGAGGCTACCATTGAGAATTTCCCTTTTTATTAAAGTATATTATAAATAGATCTCATTTTACATAACTTTTTAAAACAAATTTTATGATGAAAATAGTATTGAGTTATAAGATAATTATTAAAAGTTATAATTAATTTTGTATATATGAAATATTAGAAGTATATCGATAATAAAACAGTATACAACATTTTTAACTTACAAAAATGTATCCAAAATTCGATTACTTAGTTTCCTATGTATCATAATAACACCTAATTGTTGGCTACATGGATCGACACTTGGTGAAAATTTGAAATGCCAAGTGTCGATGTATCGTGGCCTAATCGCGAAACCGGTTTTATTTATTAGTGATATGATATTAGATTACCAATCACGATAAACTAATATTTAGGGCCTTTTCTGATTGACTGAATTGAGCTAAATTGAACTGAACTGAAATGAACTCAATATTTTATGAGAGAAGGAAATTAAAAACTGAACTAAATTGAACTAAACTGAATCGAACTTATTAGAACTTAAGTGAACTAAACTAAAAATAATTTGAAGAGAATAGACCCGTATTATTTAAAAATAATTTATATTTGATAATTTTAGATTTATTAGTAAATTATTTATATTTATTTGGATATCATGGTAATTAGGAGACAACGACTCCATTTATTAAAAAAAAAAAAAAAAGAAGAAGAAGGAGAACCTGACAGTTTTTTTTTATATCTTATTAATAAAAAAGAAGTTTTTAATTAATTGCAATAGTTTATCAATGATAATTATACTTATAAATGTCTTTGTATTTATGACTATATAAATTATTATTATTATTATTATTATTATTATTATTATTATTATTATTATTATTATTATTATTATTATTATATACTATAAGAGAAAAAAATAAATCTTAAATAATTATAAAAAATAAAATAAAATAAAGTTGTGCATCGCACGAGCTTCACACCTAGTTATTCTATAAAATAGTCTAAATACCCCAAAGATATGTTTCAAAACAATTTGAGTGTTGTGCCTTGACTTCAAGTAGTAGTTTTCCAATAAACTCGAAAAAGAAAAAGAAATGCTCACAAAACTGGTGAGGCGGTGACGTGGACATTGTGTGGAGATCAATACTCTAACCTTACCTAGCAACCACATTGGTGGAGTAGCTCATAATTTATCTCTCCAATTTTAATTCTTCCACATCATATTCCACTAATTTGAGTCTCTATTAAGAGTCACTTATTTATGTTTTTACAATGGTGAGTTAGCTCACTACAATTTTAAAAAGGAAAATTGTTCCATGTACCCCTGAGGTTCTAAAAAATGCACCATATACCTCTGAAAACTTTTAAATGCACCATGTACCCTTGAGTTTTTATAAAATTTCACCAAATACTCTTAAACTCACAATAAATGTTAATTTTTTAAATTAAGACTCTTTAAGCATCAAATTATATGAAATTATTATAGTTTAATGTTACTTTAATGCTAAATCATTTAAGTATGAGTAAACATAAATAATAAAGCAAATTCTAACACCCAAAAGTTTAGCATTTAGAATGATCGAAGGAGTTTGAATTTTGATGTAATTTATGCTTTTAGGCGGTTTTACTACATAAATATAAAGTAGTAAAAATGAGTCAGTGTGCGTGCATGATTTTAGTTTGATAAGTCAATGATATGTGCATTTGTTAGAGGATTAGGGTTATTTGGTGCATTTATTTACAAACCTCATTGATACATGGTGCCTTTGAAAGTTTTCAAGGGTACATGGTGCATTTTTTAAAATCTTAGGGGCACACAAAACAATTTCCCTTTTAAAAAAATTATTTTCTATTAATTTGGGGCAAAAAAAAATGAAACTGTTAAAAATTGTCATATCTCATCTTCTTATTTGTCACTAGGCTCGTATGCCGAGGTTTTCAATGACTTGGAAGAAAGAGGAGCCTCACCCTATGAGTCACATTTCACATTAGTAAGCTAGCTCATAATAGGTGAGAGAGTATTGTGGAGAGGGTCTTGAGTTTGTCCTGTTTAAGACCTTATACCCTAAATTTTGAATTAAATCTCATGTTATTTCCTGCTGGAGTTGCATGATTGACGTTTATTGCTTTGCACTTAAGAGTGTTGCAATTTTGAGCTCAAAAACTGCTGAAATGTAGTTGTAGAACATGATTAATACTGTATGTTTGCAATTGGAGTATCCCTTGGTCCTCAATAATACTAGAATACCTGACTGTGATGTAACGTATGTATAAGCTTGCATGCTAACTCAAATTTTTGTTCCCTTTTTAAACCACAACTACGTGCAAAGGAATAAAATAAAATCTGACTCCTTGTCATGGATGAATGGTGGCTTCTACTTTGGTGTTGTTCTTAATTATTTGTAGTGATGGTAGATAGGATAAGGAGTAGGTGACTAGGTGGGGTGCGTGCGAGATATGATATCTTGTTGCTTTTATAAAAAAATATTCATTCTTAGCTTTTATATACCTTGCTATCAATATTAATGATCTGGTTTCTTTGTTTATGTATGATCTTTATCTAAAATTCCCTTCTGTTGGATCAGATTTGAGGCTAGACACCAGCTATTGGTGAAGCAATTTAATTAGGAGCAGCTATATATAGACCATCTATCTAGAATCGACCTGCAAAAAATCCACGATTACGAAGTAGATTATTGTCTTACACTTGATATATTCCTGGCCTATCGCTCATTAATTTCTAATATTCAGGCAGCTATGAATTTTGAAACTTTAAGCTCCAATATTGGTTATCATAATCCTAGTAGTAGTACTACTAATACAATTATTACTTATTTGTTATTGTGTGATTGTGTGTATGGTTGATTAGATGTGCATGATTTTATGTATGTTAGAATAGGATAAAGTAAGATTTGTCTTTTATCTTTATTTCACAACATCTTTTAAACTTTTAATGCCTTTTTTTAATGGTTTGTAGCTTTTAATCTGTTATTAGATTAGATGTGCATGCTCTTATACTGGTGGTGTTGTAGGGATGATAAACTTAATGTTAGGGCTAATCTTTAATCTATTATTATAACCAGAGGTTGACATAGAAATTTAGTGACTTCTTGAATGCAGCTCTTTTCAGTCACATTCTTAGTTCTTAAGAAGGTAGGATATTTATCAATATTACTTCTGACCTTCTGAGCATGGAGTATTATAGTAACGATTATAGTATCAATATGACCTTCTGACCTTCTAACCTAGTCCTAGGGCAATTTTGGACTTTGGCTTCTTACATGTATAAGGAATTTGGTAGTTAAAGTAGCAAGCAAGTCAAATTAACTTGGATTTAGGTGATTTATATGCGCTTTACTTTCACAATGGAAATAGTTCTTAATAGAAAATTCTGTCCTCAAACATCAGATTACTGATGTAGCACTCCGTATCTTTTAAAGAAGATGTTCCCTAGAAGCTGAAGCACAGAACTCGTGTTTGCAACGCCTTGGGAATTATCTTGAATGACATTTTTTCTCTTTATTGCTTGTTTACCAGCCTGGACTTCTCGTTTATGAGAAGAACAGGTAATAGAGTTGCACATTTGCTTGCAAACTCTAGTAGTGACTTTGAGGATGTGAGGGTGTGGACTGACGAGGTCCCCCCATGGTTTTTGCTACTGTTGCTTTGGAGGCTTCCTAAATTATAATATCAGTTGCTTCCTGTCAAAAAAAAAAAAAAAGATGTTCTCCCCATAGCAGTCTCATGCTTAATTATGTGAGCGGGTTTTATCAATATAAACCTGATAGAAGTATCCTTTGTTCAATTGGTCTCTTTTTTATTTTTTCTTGGTTTGTTGAAATTGGTCTATTGTTGCTCTCATTGCACACCTTGGGTTGGTTGTTTCCACTGGCAGGGTGGATTGAATCCCTGTTCCATAGACTTTGCCTAAGATACTTAGAAAGACTAAAGATTGCTCGTGTAATCTTGAATATACTTGATTTGAAACTTGTTGGATTGCTATTATGCCCGAGATTTGCTTCAGATTTCTGATTTATTCACTAAGGTTTTTTTTTACTCTTTACCTGTTAATTGTAGTACATTTTAGTCAAGAATGATGCAGTGTTCATGTTTAGAAAATTGAAAAAAAAATGTCAAATATTCCGAGGAATTCTTTTATGTTGCAAATGTGTCCTGTAACTCTGTAAGAGTTGCCTATGAAATTGAAGAGGTAGTTGGCGATGGCAGCGGCTGCTGCTGCGGTGTGGTTAAGGAAGGAGCAAGAGGTGGAGAAGTGTCACCCTGAGAGTAAAATTTTATACCAACCTTGGGGAAATACAAGTATATCAGTACAACTCCCAATATGAGCATTAGTACTCTGTCCACCCTTTGGGTAATGTAACCTTAGTACTAGCGTAACATTAAAAAAAAAAAAAAAGAAAAAAAGAAAAAAAAATGTTCATTTACATTTCTATGTTTAACTTACAAATCTATGTTTAAATAATATACAACATGTTGAATCTTGAGCCTATATTGTGTAATGTACTAATTTATACTTTGTATTTTTTTTTTTTGAAGATTGGAAAAGGCAATGTTGGTGCAACAAGAGAATAGGCCGGGATACTTGAGCATCAACAAGCGACTATATTGTCTATAAGGCCATCATCTATCTATTTTTGGTTTTTAGTCTTATATTAGTGATGTATTTATTTAGGGACAAGCTACTATAATATGCGACATTTTTTTTTATATAAAAAATAATTTTGTTAGATGTTTTCTTTTATAAATTTGGTAATTAACTACGTACTCTTATTATTGTTGATTAATTATTATTCTTTTTTTTTAATCTAGTTATATAGAATATTTTTTTATTTTTATTTTAATGTTATTAATTTAATTTAATTTATGATAAATTTAAATAACTATAATGTATGTATGATGGTAATAATTTAATAAAAGGAAAAAAAAAAGCTTAAAAAAAATTCTGGACGCTTTTTAATGTCTACATATTTGCACATTTTCAAATTTCAAATAGTTTCCCGCCATACCATAGGTAGACACGAATAAACGCAAGACAACAAAAAGCGTCGCTAAATTTGAGTATGTGGACAGGTAAAAGCGTCGCTAAAAAACTACACACATTTGGGATAATGCACGAAATACGTAATTTTCGACGCTCTGTATATTAATTAGGACACATCGACGCTTTTTTGGGTCCCCGAAAATTTTCGAATCACGTATTTTCGACGCTTTTTAGCAGCGTCGAGAAATAATTTTTCGATGCTTTTTAGCGTCGAAAAAAGGCCTATAAAGCGTCCAGAAAACACGCTTTTTGTAGTAATGAAAGATGGAATAGAATGTGAAAGAAGATTTAGATGTAGATGGAGGGATATGAAGAATTAGGAATAGGATGTACCCCCCAACTCAAATGACGGAAAAACTGACTCATGCATGAACCTAAAACATGGTCATGGTGATATGTGTACTCAAAGTGTGTGCTAAAACTAGTGAGTGTAGGTGACATGTTAAGACTCGTGTCATGACCATGTAGCTAGACTATGTGACTAGACTCACTTAATGACTCGACCAAGTACTATTGACAGCGAAAATTAACCGAATTAATTAGTAAACTGGTTAATTAGACACTAGGTGATGACTCGACCAATAATTCGAACTGTCGGCCAAACGACACGACTGGCGTCGCAATGTGTAGTGTAGCGCCAGACGACAGAGCTGTCGCCAGGCGCCACACTCCACAGAGTAGCGCTACAGCTCAGATTTTGGCGCCAATGGTGGAGCTTCATTCTGAGACTGTTTCGTTGTTATTAATCAACTGTGGTATGCCTAAAGTCATTCTAGGTCAATTATGATTAAAATATTAGACTTTATTGACTCAAATTAATTAATTAATTAATTAGGCAAAGTTCTTTAAGTCATTAGTTTATTTAATCTCAACACAAGTCAAACAAACGGTTAAGAGAAACATAGATCATATGCACAAAAAATAATACACAATTAGTCAAGTAGGCACAATATGATGCAATGATTTTGCAACCTAACCATGGCTCTATTTCTCTAAAGTTCGGGATATGGTTTAGTTTATAGAGGGTCCATGGTTAATTGTCCGGATGCACAGCGCGGAAGCCTAACCGTGAAGGGTTGGCGCGAGTGGATGGGACACCGCGAGTTTTAGAAAAACTCGCTTCCATGGTTTGGTGAATTCAACATTCTCGGATGTACCCTTTGTTGCTTAGAGCATTCAATTAGGTAGATGGAGCATGAATTCCCAGAGGGTTATGTCCATATGTAGAACACATATGGGTTTCAGAACAGTAAGAAAAAATTCAATCAGGAAGTAGGATCGAGCAAACAATACGAAAAACTGGTCGAAATTAGAACACATATTTCTGGCTCGGTATTGGAGGACTTTGGCGCCAGCAAACAGAGACTGGCGCCAGTTTTTAGCTGTAGCGCCTGTGGCGCCAATGCTGGCGTCTGGCGCTACAGTTAAAAGTCTGGCGCCAATACTCTGGCCCCTAGCGCTAATTCCTACATGCCTCAGCAGCTTTCTGTGCTCGATAAAATTTTCCATTTCGCGTAGTGTTATTTCGGTCCTAGTTGTAAAAGATATTTCTCAAATTTCCTTCGTGTAAAATCCTATGTTTTTAACTCATTACGGATGGTCTTTCCAATGAGACCTTTTTTCGCATATGACAATAATGTTAATCAAAATTACGCACATGAAATACTTAGAACGTTTCGAGTCTCATCCACTCATTCTAAATCATTGCCGAAACAAATTCAGGAATTAAAATAGAAATCCTCCCCAGTGGAGTCGCCAAAAAATTGTGGGGAATAATTTCAAGCATTAAAACCCCTTGCTTGAACCCCACTGTGATCATACACTAAAGTACGGTGGCGTCCAAAAGGGAAAAAGATAGAGCAAAAGAGTCGCCAACAAATTTTAGGAACTTGTAAACCGTTCACGAGGTGAAGGTTACACCCCTTAACGATCCAAGAGATCGTCAACTCCATAAGGTCTTAAACCAAATAAGGGTTCGGGGATGAAGGTACAAATCCAACCTAAAAGAGATTGAACCTGCCCTAATAATAGGCCTCTACTTGATTCTGATCGTATTCATGTGCGCTTTTCGACTAACATGCAATCAATAGGATTAACCCTAAACCTGTTTATCTATGTTGGTTGAATATTAATGCACAAATAAATCTATTATTGGCGATCACTTGAATTATAATCAAATTAACCTAAACAAGATTATTAATTATCTTATTAAGCGTGATTACAAGTACTAATTCCCTTTAAACATGCATTAAAGGCGTGATCAAGCAATAACAATAAATAATCATCAAGCAACATAATAAATAATCAAAATAACAATTATAATCATAATAACAATTATAATAATAATAATTATAATAATCATAATCATAATCATAATAATTATAATAATAATCATATTAAAGCATAATAATAGCAAGATCCTAGGCATGATACTAACAAGATTAATAACAAACCCTAGCATGTCACTAAACATCAAAGATCAAAGTTTTAGCCCTAACATGATACTAACAATCATAAATATTAGGAAGAACATAGGAAGCATCATACTTTCAATACTTGATATTAAAATTACCCTAGACATGATACTAGGAATCATAATAATAATTTAAACATGATTTCTACATCATAACATCAATCAAAACCATTAAAGCACTTACTTTGATGCCTCGTACCTCTTTCTAATAACAAAATACACACGTTAGTAACTTAAAGGAAAATAATAAAACAACAATTATATTAAATAATTGAAATAGAGATTTGGGACCAAACCCTCAGAAATTAAACCTTTCACGTCTAGGGCGAAGACAACTTCGAAAATGGCTAGGTGTATCTAGATCTTGCGAATGCGGAATTTTGTATGTAAAAAGCAAGTTTAGAAAAAGAGAGAGATGAATGGTGAATGAATAGAAAAAGAATGAGAGAGAATTGAAAACTGATTGTAGGTGAATGAAAACGGTGTTTTTACGACGTTATTTATAGAGAAAATCAGCCAAAAAGATAAAATTATTAAAATAGAGCATTGGCGCACAGAAAACAGAACCAGCGCCAACGCTGGCTGTTGTTGCCAGGCGCCAACACTAGCGTCAGGCGCCATTGCTGGCGTTTGGCTCTGATTTGGAAAATTACGCGTTTTCTTAAAATCAGATAAAAATTGCCGTACAGGAGGATAAAATCGTATTTTTCCTCAAAAATGCTCTTTGATTTTAATTAAAACTCTGAAAAGTCAACGAAATTCAATTTATCAATGCTAATTGAATAGGAATGAAAAGAACCTTCTAGAAGAATCTAGAAGACTAAAACCATTCCTAATTGCATTAGGAATGATAAATCATATTAGGCCCTCCTCTAGATCATTGGGCCGCATATAAGGCTCAGACCGGGCCCAGTTTAGTAAATTGGCCATAACTTCCTCAATATTCATCGGAATTGGGCTTATAATATATCATTGGAAAGCACTTGTCAAGCCCCATCCAACTGCACTACTATTGGACCCATATCATGGACCAACCAAACTGGATTGGTTGTTTTCTTAAAATATGTTTTCAAAAACAGAGAGAAGAGAAAAGAAATTAAAACTATCCGCAACACTTAACTTTCCACACTTTCGCTTCATTCGATTATGATTCGACTTGAAAGGTACTCATCATTGGGTTTGATTTTGGGGAGACACAAATGGGTGTCTACAGTAAGTTATGGCTCTAACTGATACTACGTTGAGAATATAGCATGATGTATTCACTGCTTCTGCCCAGAAGTTCCTAGGCAAACCACTTAAGATCAGCATTGTTCTAGCTATGTCTTCAAGGCTTCTGTTCTTGCGTTCTACCACTCCATTTTGTTGTGGGGTCCTTGGGGAAGAGAAGTTGTGATCCATTCCATGCTCAGTGCAAAATTCATCAAATTTTGAATTTTCAAAATCAGTTCTATGATCTGATCTAAGGTGAATCAGTGGATTACATGTTCTTCTCTATTCTTTCTTTAAAAAAGCTACAAATTCATCAAACGTTTTATCTTTACTAACAAGAAAGAAAACCAAAGTAAACCTTGAAAGTCATCAACAATAACTATAACATATCTCTTACCACTTCTGCTTTTGATTCTCATAGGACCACATAGATCCATATGAACAAGTTCCAAAGGTCATTTGGTTCTTACCATTTTCTTAGACTTAAAAGAAACTCGAGTCTGTTTTCCTCTAACACAAGCATCACACACTTTGTCATACAGGAACTTAATTCTAGGAAGTCCTTCCACTAGTTCCTTAGATCTCAATTTATCAAGTACAGTAAAGCTTGCATGGCCAAATCTCTTGTGCCATAATAGAGGATCATTCTTAATGACACAAAGACAAGTTAAACTGCTATTAGGAACTTCGTTAAGATCAACAACATATGTGTTTCCTTTACGAGTTCCTTCTAAAATAATGTTCCCAGTGTCATTGTGAATGATTCTGCACTTATTGGAAGTAAAGCTTACAGAGTTACCTTTGTTACAAAATTGTGAAATACTTAACAAGTTGTGTTTGAGGCCCTCGATCAAAAATACATTATCAATAGCATGAGAACTTGACCTTCCTACTTTTCCAATAGCAACTATATCTCCTGTCATATTATCACCAAAGGTCACAGTTCCCCCATAGTAGGCATCTAGTGAGAGAAATCTAGATTTGTCTCCAGTCATGTGCTTAGAACAACCACTGCCTAGGTACCAAGTGTTGTTCCCCCTCACTGGAACCTGCATGAGAAATCAAACGTTAGTGTCAGGAACCCAGGTTTCCTTGGGTTTCTGTGTAACAATAGTAGGTTCATTCTTCTTGATCCAAATCTGTTCTACATGTTCTTCATTTTTCTGTGTACTCTTTTCTTTCTTAGGACACTTAACCTGTTTGTGTCCAGTATTGCCACAGAAAAAACAAACAATACTACTAGGCAGGTCAACATACTTTTTTTCCTTTTGGAACTTCTTTTTGAAACCCAAACCTTCTGTTCTTTTGGTTTGAGCTTTGGTGATCCAATCTGGAACTCTGTATTTTACAGGTTGTTTGTCTTTCCTGGCTTTCTCAAGTTCCCCCTCAAGTCTTGCCTTATCCGCTTTTATATCTTCCAAATCAGATTTTAGTTTTTCAAAATTCGGATATTGAGCAAGTGGAGGAACTTCAGAATCAGGAGCATCAAGACAGAGTTTCATCAAGGATAGTTCCACATTCAACATTATGTTATCATGTTTCAACCTGTCTATAATTTCTTTCAAATAATTATAATCATCAAACAGACTAAAGAATCTATATTGAATATCAAATTTCATATTATCAACCCACTCACTGTTTTCTTTAAAAGTAACCAAAGCTTCATCACTTTGCTGTTTAGCTTTATGCAATTCTTTCAATTCTTCTTGAATTTCTAAAACAGTAAATATTAGGTTATCTTTAGAGAAATGTCTAAGTTCTTTTTGAGAAAACCATACCTCAGATTCTAGCTCCTTCAGTTTTTCCTTTCCATCAATTTTTGCCATCAAGCATAGATGGGGAGTTTCCTCTGATGGTTGATCTTCCTCTTCCTCTTCCTCTGAATCTCCCCAAGCAGCCAGCATGGCGTTCTTCACATTGTCCTTGGTGAAGTAAGGTTTATAGACTCTTGACTCTTTGGATTTCTCCTTGCCCTTTGTCTTTCCTTTCTCACCATCTGGTAATGGACAATCTTTAATGAAGTGATCCTTAGACCCACACTTGAAACAGGAACTTGCATACTTCTTGTTCCTATCAAACTTCTTGTAGTTCATCATCCTTTTAAACTTTCTAACTAGCATTGCCATTTCTTCCTCATCGGCTTCTGAATCCTTTGAGTCTTGGAACTTTCAGAGTTGGAACTCAGGTGTAGTTCACGAGTCATCAATGATCCAGCTAGTTGTTCCATGTTAAACTTCGTGAAGTCCTTGGCTTCTTGCATAGCAGTAACCTTGGATCTCCATCGTTCATCTTGTGGTAGATTCCTTAAGATCTTTCTAGCCTGTTCATCAATAGGAATGTGTCTGCCAAGGGAATTCAATTCATTAATAATATCATTGAACCTAGTAAACATTTCCTCTATGGTTTCCTTAGATTGCATTTCAAACCTTTCATATCTAGACATCAATAGATCAATCTTAGAACGTTTTACCTCATTTGTACCTTCATGAGTTACTTCTAGTAGATCCCAAATCTGTTTAGTAGACTTGCATCCCATGATAAGATTATGTTCATGAGGTCCAAGTCCACATTGCAAATACTTTATAGCTCAAGCATTTAGTTCAAGTTTATGATAATCTTCTTTATCATAATCAGAAATAGGTTTAGGAACTACACCTTTCTTTTCATTGGTTGCAGTTATTTCAAAATCACCAGTTTCAATGACACGCCAAACCTAGTAATTTTCAGCCTTGATAAAGATCTCCATCTTGTCCTTCTAGTAGGTGTAAAACTTACCATTGAACATGGGTGGACGTTGGGTAGAATACCCTTCTTAAAGTTTCTCCTTGTAATTCATCTCTCCAGGAACTTACTCAGCAAAGTTATCTGCTTACACGTGAGAACCTTGCTCTGATACCAATTGTTAGTTAAGATGATTAATACAAGAGGGGAGTGAATTGTATAGAGTTCCTAATGACTACTTTTTGCGGATTAATAAACAATGCATATAGGAACTTGCTAAAACACACAGATTTTACGAGGAAACCTTCCAGGGCCCAACTGAAAGTAAAACCTCGACCCTACCTTAGGGATTTCAAACACACAAACTTCACTATAATATGGCAAACACTAAGTTACAACCTATTAGACACGGACCTTTATTTCACACGTACCTCACTGGACTTGCTACTTGGTAGGACCCTATCCTACCCAATCTAAGCACCACACTTAGATTCACTCGTACCACCAAAGTACTACACATACTGCCAAAGTACAACTACTTGTACCACCTAAGTACAAAACTAACAGCTTCGTCTAGAAGCCAACACAAAACTGTACATAAAGCAAACTACAAACTCACCCAAATAACCCAACCAATACAAAAGAATGACACCTAGTATGATAGGTAAGCAATGCACAAAATCCGAAACTAATATGACAAGTTAGAAGCTTGGTAAACTTACTCAATAACAGCACTGTGATTTCTCCACGCATAAACTCACAAAAACCTAAAACCATTTTGCTCTCTACTATTTATACAAGTATCACACGTATAGAAAGTAGATTTTCTAAAAGATAAATAAGTTAACTTATCTTTAAACACGGTTTTATGTAAATCAAGTGGAATAAAATCTTTTCTGGAAAATAAGATTAAAAAGATATTTGTTAAAAATATTTATCTTTTTAACAAACTGATTTAAAGAAAATAATCTTTTTAGAAAATCTTTTCCTAAAATCTATCTTTTATAATTTTCCATATTATTTTATTTACCAAGCAAACTTGTCACGCTTCTAATAAATTTCGTGCATTAATCTACTTAACATATTAACAAAAATTTATAAGATAAAAACCTTAACTAAATATTATTGCTGCGTCGCGCTTTTGATCAGGTAGATTACTTGGGCTCCAAGCTTATTAAGTTCCACCAAAGAACTTAAGCTTGCTGTCTTCAAGTTCCTGTTAGGGAACGTTTCTATTAGGGAACTTAGTTCTTGTTATAGAACTCTTCCTCTGATTTGTTTAACTCCTTCAATAAAGATCTCTTCATGTCTTCTTAGTTCCAGTTACTTCTTCCATCACCAAGATCAACTTCACCTAAACTAATCACACACTTGAAAACTTTTATTAGTTGTGTTTGCTTTAGTTCAAGTTCCTCATCAATCAAAACCTTTATGCTTCAATAGAAACCATTGTCAATAATTTAATCAAGTAGGAAGTCGGCGATCATACATACTAAACTGATAAAATGAAACTACGACTCTACGAGCTTACTTAGGCATCTTAGCAATTTATGTAATACTCCCTCCGTTCCATAATGATGTTATTGTTCGGAATCTTTAAAAAGAGAGAATCTTCTAAATTTTTTTAATCTATAAGAACAAATATAGCCATGTGGGATCTAGTTTGATTCTTCTATCTTGGTTAATAGATTATTAATATCTAACTTTTATAATTTTTGCTAGTGTGAGATTAAAGATATTTGCGGTCAAAATTGGGTAAAAATTTGCATTGATTTACAAAACAAGAACATCATTCTGAAATGGAGGGAGTATTATAGACATGTTGATAGTATAATGTTAAATAAATCACAAATTATAAGTTTCTGTATTTCTCATCATGAAAATCACGGCTACAATACAAAGTTACGTAGGCATAGAATACTTGGGGGGGGGGGGTGGGGGCAGCCCTAATATTCTATACGTTTAGGTTCAAGAGAAAAATAAAATAATCATTAATAAATGAGACATAGTATACGAAAATGATTCAACGAGGGTACAGACTACATAATGTCAAAGATGTCCAACTTTAGTAGTATTATAAGAGAATCAATTTGGTACAAACTCATACCCAAGATAAATTATAGTAATACATAATGGCAGTAAAAATAAACAAAGCATGATGAACTAAACCGTAGTAGGCTCACTATTGATATGAAAAGAAAATCAAAACAAACCATCACAATATACTAATATGTTAGGAATATAGTTAGGAAATATTATCATATCTTTGTGATTAGCAGTATCATGTACTTAGTTTCCTAATTTGTAGGCTCAAGATATATCTTGAATATCTTATTTTTATCACAAAGTTTCATATGTGGTTGGCCACACCATGCGACCATCCACAATTTAAATTTTTTTTTTTTAATTCTTTTTCTCACTCCTCTTTTCTTCTTCTCCAAGCTCAGAAAAAAAAAAAGACATCTTGATTTTCTCTCTCCTCAAACACTTTTTACTCTCCCATCATCTTCTCTCTCTTAAAAACCATCAATTTTTCTCTAAAATCCATTGTAATTGCTACAAAATTCAAGCAATTTTGTTTTACTTTTTCTCAAATTCAAAAAATTTTAGTCAAAATTACATATAAACAAGTTGAAGTGACCAATTTGATTAGAATTTTTGCAACTACGAACCCTATTATGACAAAAGAACAAATTGAAGAAAATTTGAATGGAATGAGGTAAAGAACAATAAGCTCATACAAAAATTTGTTCTCAAATGCAAAGGTAAGTTATACTCCAAATTTTTTGAAGAATTTGATGATTTTTTAGGCGATTTTTGATTTTTTTTTAACAATTTTAATGGTTGTTAGTGGTACGGGAGTTGGTGGTAGTATGGTGGAGTTTAAGGTTTTGAGGGCGGCGGTTGAGAAAAGTTGGTGTTGGTGGTGGTTACGGTGGGTTTGGATGTGGGTTAATGATTACTAGGTCGGGGGCTACTAGGGGTTACTAGGTTGGTCAGGGGTTACTAGGTCGGTTAGGGGTTACTAGGTAGGGGGTTACTATGGGTTACTAAGTCGGTTAGGGGTTGCTTGGGGTTACTGTGTTAAGGGTTACTAGGTCGGTTAGGGGTTACTAGGTCGGTTAGGGGTTACTAGGGGTTACCAGGTCAGTTAGGGGTTTACTTGGTCAAGGGTTAGTAGGTTACTAGGGGTTACTAGGTTGGGGGTTACTAGGGGTTACCAGGTCAATCAGGGGTTACTTGGTGACTTGGTGTAGACATCTACTTTTAGCCTCCAGTCCCGAAAGGAAGTGCAATGACGATAAATAAAACCATCTTCGTGTTGGATCAAAGTAAAGAATGCTTATGGATAACTGGTTAAGCCACAAAACACAAAAGACTAGCCCAGATAATAGAACAAGGCCAACACAAGGTCCAAATTAACTAAACCCGATCATAATTAGGCTTAAGACCGTGCTTAAAACCCAATTATGACGGATTTAGGAGCGTCTAGGTTAAAATAAAAGCTGCCGCGGAAAATGTCGCGCGCATCTCACAAAGTCGCGCTCAGTAGTCGCGCGCAAATTTCAGAGATGCGCTTGCGTAAGATTCAGAATATTAAAATATTGGAAAATCGAATCTTACCATAGAGCTACGCGCAAGACAAATAGTTGCGCGCGTATACCGCGCGCGACCTATTCACTTGCACGCGATAACCGCGTGCAACCTACTCAGTTGCGCGCAACACCTGCTGCGGCGGAATGCTCTAAACCCTAAACCTAATCATTCCCTATAAATAAGACCCTAATCCGAGGCTTTAACACAGAGAAAATTAACCTAAACGCTGGCAGAATACTTGTGCATCCAAACCCTCTTGTCCTAAACACTCACCCTTTTTGATATTTTGTTACTACGATGGAGGTTCCCCAACAAGAAGGATTCCATAAGTGTTCTAAACGGAGATCTAGCAAAGAGAAGTGGTAAATTCCCGAGCACTTAGTTAAATCACCATTATTTTTATTGTTTAAAAGAACTTTAATTAATTAATTAGTGTTGTTTGATCGCCTTAAAATAATAAATTAATTGATTTCACATAGTATTCTTTCGTTAATCAAGATTAAAATTGTATAAAATAATTGTTGGTTGATCACCTAAGTCAAGGCGAATATTGTTTATTTTATTGTTTTTTCACGAATTTGATTAAATAAGAAAAACGACCTTACGATGTAATTCCTATGTGAATTAATGTGTGTAAATAAAATCAATTAACATAGTTTTTAGGTATCACGTTGCATATATTGTTTGGCAATGAAATTGTGCAAAGGAAGAACTAGTAGAGGCCGCACTAGGGCTAGGATCGCGATTCCCCTCTAAAGGGAACGTTATCTTAGTATTCTCACTCCCGAACTCATTTCTGGTTTTCTAGACCAATTTGGGCATGGGTAAACTTATGATTCGTGCAAAATATCCCTTGAACTCTACTTGGGAGAAAGGCATGAACGAGGTTTATAGGTTTTTCCTAAAACTCATTGGCGACTCCTACTTGTTTCTTACAAAAAAGCGTATATGATAGAATCATCTCTAATTCAAAGGTCTCCCAAACAGTCAGGAATTCAAATCCTACACCCTAAGAAGTGTAAAGTCCTAGGCTTTAAGGGGCCATGGGCATCTAAGGAGAAGGATCCCATACGATGGGAACACCCTCCAGTGGCGACTCCACTGGGGACTTAGAGGTTACATGATTAGTTCGTAGTTATGGTCCAAGGTATCCAACACCAGGTTACCTATGGGTTGTAACGAGAGCTAACTTGGATAATCTCTAGTTAGAGATCAAGACTTAAATGCATAATATCTTCCTTTTGCACAAAACTAAAAGTCAAACAAGCAACATTGCATCATGTATAAGTATAGCACACTTAAACCATGGGGATTGGCTCATTGACTAGGGGTTGCCAACACCAGGCTTCTATCCCGAAATCAATAACAATCATCGCACCCATATCACCAACAAAACGTTGGGAGAGCGATGTCATGAGTCAACTCGTTGAGTGATTGATTTGTGCGTCGTTTCTTAAGATATGGTACCTTCGACACCCAAGCCTTTTCGACCTTAGAATTTCAATATGTGGATTATAACTTGTGGCATGCTTATGTGATTACATGACTATATGCAACGTGTTAGGATAGATTTCTTTCTTCTTTTTAGCTTGGTCTAGTTTCCCAATTATGAAGTCGTCTCTTCGTAATTTAGCGTCATATTCAACGGGTAACATAAAAGAAAAAAAGAAAAAAACAAACAAAAAAAATAACGATGTAAAAAAAAGAAGGGAAAATAAAAAAAACGCTCGAACAAAAAAAAAAAAAAGAAGTCAAACGAGCAGGTGGCGTGCGCAATTCACGGAGTTGCGCGCCCATACCCAGCGCAAGAAAATTAGTTGCGCTCGACATCCGCGCGCAACTCAATTACTTGTGCGCACCCACTGTACGAATAAGTTTTTATTTTGCAAAAAAACAAGTTGATTCGTTAAAACGATATCTTTATTCAAGAATTGTTGGGGGGAATGTTATCCGTTCGAATATATCTTGCGTCATTTTATTTTTTTTTCTTTTTCTTTACCTTCTTCCCCTTCTAAGCAAGCATATTGGTTTACTTATCCTTTCGTACTTCTTTAGGGCTGGTTTCCAATCTTGGGAAAGAAGAATCACGGGTGCTCGCCTTCTACGTTTACCACCTAAAGATCCAACCCTTTCAAACCATTCTCCTTCGACAACTAGTCCTAGTCCAATAATGATGTCTACCATTCAAGAACCTCAAGATGAGATTCTTCGTTTCAGAGAAGAAAAGGCTCAAGAAGCCGAGGAAAAGAGAATTAAGAAAATTGAAAAGGCTAGTAAGAAAAATGCTGAAGCTTTAGCCTTACAAGAAAAGATGGAACAATTATCCATCAAAGAAAATTCGTTAGAGAAGCTAGTTCTTCGTTCTACAATGGGGAACAAGTACTTTGACACGGAAAAGTTTGCTCCTCACGCAGGACTTGCTTTACCGAAAAAGTTCGTTGCTACGGACTTACCAATATTCAAGGTGACCAATAATATTTAATGTGTTTTACTGGCACCATGGCACTTAAGGGGGTTGATCCTAAGCTTTACGCTTTGACTTTCCCCTTGTCTCTAGACCCAACCGCAAGAGAGTGGTACTATGGGCTAGACCCAAAATTCAAAGCAACATGGAAGATGTAGTTTCGGCTTTTATTACCCAATATGAGAGTAATGTAGAGTTCAAGTCCACTCTACGTGAACTTGAAATGCCTAAGCAAGGCAACGATGAAGGTTTCCTTGCTTTCTATGGTAGATGGCGAGAAAAGGCAGCCCACCTTGCCCAAAGGCCACCCGAACTCGAGCTAGTACAAAAGTTTATTGACAATTGTCATGAAAAGTACAACAAGCATCTACGTTACCTTGGTTTAGACACTTTCCAAAAGGTCTATTCCGTGGCTACTAGGATTGAAGATGATCTTGCTAAAGAAAAAGCAAATAAGCCTCATCATCATCAACCTAAAAATAAATACAAGAAGGGGAATGATGGCTTATCATCCTTTATTGATTTATTTGCGACCTCCACGCAATACCACAACACAAATCAATATAATGATCCTAGGAAAAGATGGACAAAAGAAAGAAAATTTACTCCATTTCCTATAAGCTATAAAGAATTGTTAGAAAAATTAAATGAAAAAGGCTTACTTGCACCAACAGGACCAACACCACCCACTCCACCAGAAAGAAGGTTTCCTAATTGTGATGGTAATGCTTATTGTGCTTATCATAGAGGCAATGGACACGACACTGAACGTTGCTTTGTCTTAAAACATAAAATACAGGATTTGGTAGACGATGGGAGAATTCCCACTCCTAAACCAAACAATAATGCGTCCCCCTTGAGGGTGTTTCACATTGATGAGGAACATATGGGAAGCGATACGTTCAATCCATTGAACTACATCACACCTATAGGAAAACCTCTACCCACAATACTCATAGGGGCAACTAATGAAGTATGTGGGCTATGGGACGACGACTTTCAAGACTTATATATCTCTAAGTATGCCGTCGTCCCACCTCCATCTTGTTTACAAAATGAAACAAATGGAGCACTTGATTGGGATCATTTCTTAGGGAAGTCACAAGACTTATCAAATCTCTCCTTGGATTAACAACGACATTAATCTCAACTCATGGAACATCTTGAAATGGAAGAACGCTCAAAGCCTCTAGAAAAAAGTTGGTTTATAAGTCCTACAACTAATCCAAACGAGATAGATCATTTAACTCGTTCTGGACGAATTAATAGGCACCACCACCAAATGGATCTTCGACCACGCAAAATCAAGGTCAAGTAAAAAATACACCTCCTCTTAAGGTGGAATATCCATTGGTCAAACAACTTCGCCAATCCAAGGCGAATGTTAGCATTTGGCAACTCCTAGGTAATTCTAAAGAACATAGGAATTCCCTTATGAACGCTCTAACGGCTTTGTTTGTAAGCACGGACACAACCCCTCAAGATCTCGTTAGCTTGCTTACTAGCGAGAAATCTGACAAGTCAATCATTTTCACTAATGATGATTTGCCTTCAAAAGACACTACCCACAACAATGCATTATACTTAACTATGAGGTGCAAGGGATATAACATCCCTCTAACTTTGGTAGACAATGGGTCAGCTGTAAACGTATGCCCATTGCGAACAGCAAAATATTTAGGCCTTAATCCAGAAAAAGATTTTCAATCAAAAACACAAAGCATTAGGGCCTATGATAACTCGAGAAGATTAGTTTGTGGAATTGTTAAGCTACCAATTACCACAGGCCCAATACAAAAGATGGTTGAATTCCATGTTATGGACATAAAACCTACATTCAACCTTCTACTCGGACGTCCTTGGATACATGAGCTTGGTGCAATACCATGCATCCTCACTTCATCAAATGATTAGGTTGAACTATCAAGGGCTTCCTATGACTATACATGCTTCTCCACTAAAAATAGCAATAAATGATCAATCAGTCCTAGAAATAAACCAATGCATTGATGAAGAGGACATGTGGGGATTCGCCGCGGAGCCAATCTGCACAATAGAAATGGAAGAAGACTTGGAAGAACCTTTCAAGCTTGATCCATATTCCACCCAGATAGCAAACAACATCTTATTTAAGAGTAGTTACTTTCCTGGGATGCCTTTGGGAATAGGAATGAAGAAATCTTTCTTACTTCCTATCCCAAAGAAAAGATTCTCCTTTAGATTGGGATACAAACCAACTAAAGAAGAATTGAAGTCTCACGATGCGAAAAGAAAGGCACGTAGAGATGACAACAGCAAGGGGATAGTCACTTTACTCCCATCCTATCAACAAACCCTTAATGGACAATTCATTAGGGAGGGAGAAGACTACCCATGCTATGACTTTCCAGAACCATTGGTTTTGGAAGGAATCAAGAAGCCTGGATTCGAAATATTTCACGATTGCTACTTCTTGGATGAAGATTTTAGTATCGTTAAATCAAAGTACCCAACTCCAGGGTGTTATGATAGGCAAGCATTCAACTTGCTATTTGGACTAGAGCAAAATCATGTCGCTACAATGACCAATCAAAATGTCATCCAGGATGAAGCTTTTGACCCAACTTCATTGATCACCCCTTCTAATAAAACCTTGGAGCATGGATGGAGGAAATCTTTCAAATGGACCAATCACAAAGGCGATAGGCTGGAAATCGTCATAGGCGAAGGGAAGATGTTTTAAGAATCGGACAACGAATCTATTATAGACTCTAGGAAAGCTGAAAATTTAGGCCTTGTGGCCATTACTGAGTCTTTATTTTCTAGTTCTAAGGATGAAGATCCCAAAAAGGATTCTTCTCTTAATGTACTTTCTTTTGATTCTAATAATATGAGCTCTATTTCCGAGTATATGCCTTCTTTTGAATCTTTTGAATGCTATAATAATCAATCTAATGAAGATGATAACATTAATAAGTTGGTTGAACTAATGAATGAACGAGAACAAAAGAACCCTATCATTAAAGAAACTTAAACCAATCAATATAGGAACTAATGAAAAAAAGAGTAGTCAAAATTGGCTTAACTCTAAATCCGCAAGAGCGATCGACCCTCATATCAACGCTCAAAGAATTCGAAGACGTGTTTTCTTGGTCATACAAGGACATGCCTGGAATAGATAAGGAAATCGCGGAACATACCATTCCCTTGAACCATACCTCTAAACCAGTAAAACAAAAACTTTGACGAATGAAACCTGACCTCGCACTAAAAATAAAAGAAGAAGTATAAAAACAATTGGACGCTGGTTTCATTCGCGTATGTAATTACCCAGAATGGGTAGCGAACATCGTCCCAGTCCCTAAAAAAGATGGACGAGTTCGCATGTGTGTCGACTTTAGGGACCTTAATAAGGCTAGCCCTAAAGACGATTTTCCTCTAACACATATTGATATATTGGTAGATAACACGGCTGAACATGCGATGTTATCCTTTATGGATGGATACGCAGGTTACAACCAAATTTTAATGGCAAAAGAAGACGAAGAAAAGACATGCTTTATTACCCCTTGGGGGACGTATTGCTATACAGTCATGCCATTTGGTTTAAAAAATGCAGGAGCTACGTACCAAAGAACGGCTATAACTCTCTTGCATGATATGATGCATAAAGAAATAGAAGTGTATGTGGATGATATGATCGTAAAGTCTAAAGATAGAATGGGACACATAAAAGCTTTATGCAAATTTTTCACTCGCATAAAAGATTATAACATGCGATTAAATCCACAAAAATGCGCCTTCGGGTAACTTCTGGCAAGTTACTCGGATACGTAGTAAGCAATCGCGATATTGAGATTGATCCCTCTAAAATAAAGGTAATTGTTGACATGCCTCCCCCTCAAACAGAAATAGAAATTAGGGGGTTCCCTGGAAAATTGCAATACATTAGTCGATTTATTAACAAATTGACTATGACTTGTGAGCCAATATACAAAAAGTTGAAAAAAGAAGAAAAACATGAATGGGACGATTAATGCCAAAAGGCCTTTGAGAAAATCAAAGATTATCTCAAAAGTCCACCAATTTTAGCACCACCAGTACCCAAACTACCTCTTAGGCTATACATAACAGTTACAGACACGGCCACAGGAGCCATGTTAGCACAAGAGGTAGAAAAAGTCGAGCGTGCAATATATTACATAAGTAAAAAATTCATTCAATATGAAACAAAATATAGCACTCTAGAAAAGACGAGTCTAGCATTAGTGTGGGCAACTAAAAAATTACGATATTATATGCTACCACACACCACTCATGTGATTTCTCAACAAAATCCGATAAAGTATTTGTTTGAACAACCACCTATACAAGGAAGAATATCCAAATGGTTGGTGATGTTGGCCGAATTTGAGTTAAAATATATTCCAGAAAAATCAATGAAAATAAAAGTAATTTCCGACTTTCTGGCTCAACATGCAATTCAAACAAGTCATGCAGAAACTACTCATCTTCCGGATGAAGAGATTCTCATGACAAGAGATGACAAATGGGTAATGTACTTTGACGGTGCATCCAACCAAAAAGGATGTGGCGTAGGAGTGTTACTCATAAGTCCAGAGGGAGCACATACTCCAATCTCTGTAAAATTAGACTTTGAGGTTACTAATAATGCCGCGGAATGTGAAGCGTGCATTATTGGATTAGAAGTAGCAGCTAGCATAGGTGTGCAAAAATTAGAGGTATATGGAGATTCCAGTTTGATTATAAATCACATACTGAAAAAATGGAAAATAAAGAACTCCACAATGATATTATACCAAGCGCACCTAGAGCAACTCATCGAGAATTTTGAACATATTGACTTCAAATATCTCCCTAGGGATGATAATCAATTTGCCGATGCGCTAGCAAAATTAGCCTCAATGATCAACATTCCAGATCACTTAAATATGATGTCATTATGCGTTGATAGAAGAGAAGAACCATCATATTCTAACGCAATAGAATAAATAAATGACATCGAAGGAAACAATCCTTGGTATGATCATATCCTCCAATATATTACTCATGGCACATATCCCGAAAATACTTCATCAAAAGATCAACGAGCCTTACGAACACTTGCGTCTCAATACGGTCTATTAAATGGTCAATTATGCAAAAAAGGACCTAATGGTCAAAGTTTGTTGTGTATAGACCAACCCGAAACCACATGCCTTATGGAGAATACTCACAAAGGTGTTTGTGGACCTCACATGATTGGTAAAATGCTCGCAAAAATAATTTCACGACAAGGGTATTATTGGTCCACTATGGAACATGATTGCATACAATATGTCAAGAAATGTGCAGAGTGCCAAATGTTTGCTAATTTACAGCACCTTCCACCATCTGAATTATATAATCTCACTTACCCTTGGCCCTTTTCAACTTGGGGAATTGACATAATTGGAAAGGTCTCTCCAACAGGAGCAGGAGGGCACGAGTACGTATTAGTAGCCATTGACTACTTCACTAAGTGGATTGAGGCTGCTTCTTATGTTAATATCACTTCTAAACATGTCGCAAAGTTTCTTGAACGAAACATATTTTGTAGATATGGAGTTCCACACGAACTAATTAGTGATCAGGGATCACAATTCAAAGCTGAAGTTGAGACCCTCTTAACTCGTTATAAAGTAAAGCATCATCACTCATCCCCATACAGACCTCAAATGAATGGAGCTGTAGAATCAGCAAATAAAAATATAACAGTCATCATTAAGAAACTGGAAGAAAATTATAAAGACTGGCCAAATAAACTACATTTTGCACTATGGGGTTATAGAACGTCTATACGAACATCAATAGGGGTAACTCCATACTCAGTTTTTCAGAATGGACACAGTTCAACCAGTCAAACTGGAAATACCATCCCTACGCATCGTACTCGAAAGTAAGCTGCCGGAAGCTGAATGGGTAAGAGCGAGGTATGAAGAGCTCTTATTGCTCGATGAACGACGATTAAGAGCTTTGCATCATGTACAAGTCTACCAAAAAGGCGCATTACGCGTCATTTTAATAAAAGGGTAAAAGCTAGAAACATAAAAGAAGGTGACGTTGTACTAAAGGAGGATAGGGGTCCACCTACTGATCCAAGAGGAAAATTTAAACCTAATTGGATCGGTCCCTACCGTGATTGAAATCCTATCAGGAGGAGCCGTCAGATTAATGGACATTGGAGGAGATGAAATTCGCCAATTAATAAACATTGGTCGACTTAAAAAATATTACATATGAAATCCGGATTACTCTTTCATTCATACAACCAACTTTAAATTAGCATTCAACTAAAAGATTCTAAGTGTTATGCATTTTATCGAACAACACGATAAAATACATAACACTTGGGGGGTAATTCAAGAATAATAAACCATTCTAAGTGTTCATATTTTCTTCGAACTTCACAAAAAAAATCTTCACACTTGGGGGGTAAAAATAAATTTCGAAACACTCGTAGTACAAGTGTCGCGCGCAACTAATTAAGTTATTGCGCGCAACATGCCCGTGCAACCTCAGATGTTGCGCGCGCCACCTAATTGTCAAACTGCGAACCCGAACTTTTTTGTTTGAACGAAGTTGTAACTTCTACTAACAATGAAAGAAGGGCATTTCATAAACATAAACTCGGAAAATAAAAAATTAAACTTTGATTTAACTCTCTATTAAACAAAGTTTGATTAAATTTTTTTCATTTAACTTTTACCTAAGGATTTTAAAGAAAAAAATATATATATATAAAGAAAAAAGAACTACGCAATGACCTGATTTCGTGATGCGAATGCGTAGGCAATCTATAAGATTCGGTCATATCAAAATATCGAAATATAAAGCTCATTTTATTTCATTCAAAAAAATAAATAGAAAGGACATTGTTGAACTAAATTGTAAAGAAAAAAAAAGGCATAGTAGTGATTACACTTTATTAAAAAAAAAACATAATAAAAATGTGTAAAATTCTAAGGCTTCACTATATCCTCGATTGTCACGGATAATGGAGGAGTAGTTTCCATTGCAGTATTTTCAGAAACCTTAGAACTCTCCCCTACATTCTTCTTCTTGACCCATACATTGTTCTTCAATTTGGGAATAGGAGCCTTTTCAACCCTTTTTCCTTTTTCCGAAGCTTTTGTTAGAGTCCTTTTCCGGGTTTGTTGCGAAGGTTCCTTGATTATAACGCCTTTTTGTGCGGGTTTGGAAGGAGCTTTCCTTTTGGATTCCTTCGAACGCGCCTTAGGAGATGAGAAGTCCAATTTTCTTCTCACTCCTTTGTTTTGACTACTAGGAGGAGTAGTGGTGGTCGAATGCATTAGAGGCTTAGGTGGATTGCGAGTTGTGGCAATTTGATATTGAGAACGGGATTTGTTAAACTCGCCCTTGTCCGCTGCATTCATCCAAGACTTATAAAAGGAAGATAATACAATGATCGCAGTAGGATTTTGTACTACCCATCATGGAAGACTTGACCAATACTCTATCCAACGGAAGATTCGCTCGGGTCTAAAAGACACATCCTTGGGTGCGTCACAATCTTGCGGGGGTATAATCTGTTTCATTCCATATTGTCTCATTACCTTGCAAGGAAAGATGTAAGTAGCGCTAGATAAGCCTAAAAGCCTAATGTAAGGGCAATTGTGATTACTCCCAACCATACTATTTATGTTCCACCAAGGAATCACGAAGCGTATGTTAGGAACCCCTTGACAAAAGAACGACGCCCACTCCTCTTCATTCTTATGCTTGTAAAGGATTCGACGTCCAGGGAATGTCCGCACTCCGTTGGACTCAATGTTTTGTGGCTGGTCGACTATTCGCAAACACTCCATGAGCCAAATCTGAAAACAAAGTAAAAAAAAAAATCAGTTTGCGATTTTACACGAGCAAGTGGCGCGCACATCTTGACAAGTTGCGCGCTCCATCCGCGCGCAGCATGGGAGATTGCGCTGGCAGTGCCAGCGCAACTCCTTAACATGCGCTCAAAATACGCAAAAAAAAAAATAAACCTTACGAGTAATAGGAGTGGACTCCCCGTGAAGCCATTTTCGTTAGGATCTCCTCTAAGGCGATTCAAGCATAGAATGGTTTCCGCCAAAGCCAAAGGAGCGGGTGATTGATATCCCTCTATTTGCTCAACTACAGAAACCATAGAATAGTCTCCATATTCTTTGTCTGTCCTAAGTAAACAGTTGACAACAAGACAATAACATAAAGCACAAATTTTAAAGCGTTGTTTAGTCATGTTGTCACGAGGGGCGACGAAATGTTCAATAAATTGAATTAAATTCACGCCTTCATCAATTCCAATATTAGTCATGTCATTGTCAGACAAGCCGAAAAATCTTTGGAATACAGGTTTGGGATCTAACAATGGAGGCGAATAAGTCACGGGGAGAGTATTTGTAGGGAAGCCTAACAAGGCCTCAAACTCACCAGGAAGGGGAATAATTTTGTCCCCTTTAAATAAGAAAAGATGGTGGTTGGAATCCCAATGATTAACCGCGGCATGAAGGAAGTCAAAAGTAATCACTAATTGCATATAGTTCAATAGAGGATCTAGGTAATAAATTTTGAAAGCTAGTTTGTCCTCGTTTGAAAGGGAGGTAACCCATTACTTCAATCGTTGTTCAAAGATTTTTACCATTGTTCAATATTAAAAAAAAAAAGAGAGAGAGAGAGAGAGAAGAAGAAAATAAAAATTTAGAGAGATTAATTCTTTTAGTTCTTATAAAACTATTAAGCGAATGAATGCAAGATGATCAGAAACCTATACGTAGCCATGCTTAAATAGACCCAAGAGGGGCAAATTTTCGGCAATTTTCGTCCAAAGGAAAGTTCAGAAACAGGTGGCGAGCGCAACTTATGAAGTTGCACGCGACATCCGCGCGCAATTAAATCACATGCGCGCGCCGCGCGCAAATCCTTCAGATGCGCGCGTCTCCTCTGTTGCGACATGTGATTTAGGATTATTTCCGTATTTTGACTTACATAATAACGAAATCTTAACGAAATCTTAAGACTAATAATATGCTTGCCTTTTGCTAACTATTGTGTTCTTTATTTCCTTTTCTTTTTTTATTTTATTTTATTTTTGTTTTTTCTTGTTTTCTTTTTTTTTTACTCTTCTTTTTCCTTTTTCTCTCTTTCTTTCCTTTTCCTTTCTTTCTTTTGTTATTTTTTCGAGGCGGGTAAGTCGGGAACCCTTTGCTTCCCTCGGAAAATTTTTTGTACACATGGAAACAAAAAATAATAATAATATGACATATACAAAAAAAAATGTGTGTCATATGTACAACAAAAAACAAGAAATCAATGTACAATGTTTCCTAAAAAATAATAATAATAAAGTGTGTACAAAAGGGCTCAGGGTGCTCTGCGACTGCTAGACGGCTGTTGTTCATCATGTAAAATCCCAAACCGAAGATTAATACATGCAATGTAATAACTTCATCAATATATATATATATATATATATATATATATATATATATATATACATATATATATATATATACATATATATATATATACATATATATATATATATACATATATATATATATATATACATATATATATATATATATATAACTTACCGCAATCATCCGAAGATCACGGCATGACAAAGTCACGAGGGTTCTCCAATAAGCAGCTCGGAAAGCACGAAAGGTCCTCACCATGCCGTTCACGGTTTCCCGCGGAACCTGTTCCAAAAAAAAAATACAAGGACAGTTAATAGATAAATGTATATGAAACAAAAATAGAAGTATTTTAAGTACATATACAAAAGGACATACCGACTCAACCGTCTCAGGAAGAAACGGTATCCGATCCCCTCATCATCCTCCGCTGCTGGAAGGATCCCACGAATTACCGATCCAACCACCTAGCTCGACCCACTAAAAAATATAAAAAAAATAAAAAGATAAAAAAGAGGGTCGAAGTTCGAGGGCGAACTACCTCGTCAGGACCTACTAAAATCTCCTCAACATCGACGAATGGAGGCGAGTCCATGCTATGATAAACGAGGTTTCTCTATTAGTTTACTTTCTAAACTAAGCTAATAAACATATTCTAGATCCATTTCGGCAGCATAACGGCTACCGATAGGATGAAACATGAAAATCGAATGCCACCCATGCTAGTGGGCTATGATCCTGCAATTAAAATCGGTAAATGGGGGCTTTCAAACACCCACAAAAGCCATCCTATACCAGTTTCAACTAAGTATTCAAGAGGTTATATTTCAAAATCTCAAGGAATCAATTATTTTCAGGCGAATAATATTAATAACAAAACGCAATTATCGTCTACCAAACAATCTTGAAGTTCGAATATGGCAAAAAAAAAACTAAGTATATACTTCACGCCATTTTTCAATTTCAAAATTTACAAAATATGGAACAAAAAATTTCAAGAATAATGGACGAAATCAAAAAACCCCAAATTCGAAAATTGGGGTTTAACGATTCGAAAATCGTTCGAATTCAGCCAAAAAAGAGAAAAAAATGGCAAAAGACTTGCATTGGATTATGGCAAAATTGATTTAAGAACAAAATTTTCTTCCTTTAGCTTCAAAAATCACGAAAATCCGAGCTCTATAGAGAGATAAAGGGGCGAAAATGGAGGAAGGAAAGAGAGAGAAAGAGAAATGAAAAATTGCTTCTGCGATTTTCTTTTTGCTGAACTGAATGTCGCCCGCAACTTCAGAAGTTGCGCGTGACACACGAGCGCAACTCAGAAAGATGCGCGCGCCTGGCCAGCGCGACCTACTGAGTTACGCGCGAATACTGGTCACTAAAATGACCGGTATCCGAATTTTGATCTGTTTGATCATTTTTCAACGGTTTTCGCTCGTTATGAGACGTAATAGCGCGCGAATTATCAAAATCCTTTTTAATTGCTTTGTATTTGTAGTTTGTTTTCTTCTTTGATAAATTTTTGCATCATCTTTTCATGCACACCGTGCTTTGTGCCTTCCCCAAGCATACGTTTTGAACGTTTTTCGTAAGTGTGCCTTAAGACGTTCTGTCGTGGTGCTTTACATAAAAGCACCCATAGACAAGTTTGTCATTTTACTATACTGACGATATAAGTGTCCGGGTTTTCTTCTTTTTCTCGTACAAAGAAAAAGGAAGGCGTTTTCATGCAGCGTAAAAATTCAAATGGCGTAGCGTACAGCGTAGGTGTTGCGTAAAATTTCAGCACAGCCCAAGCTTTGCGAGATCTACTTCTCGAAACTGAAAGGTAGACTATTTACTGTAGGTGTTAGCTCACGAGTCGACAGGCGCGCCGAACCTTCAGGAACAGGCACTTCGTGAAGGGAAGCAAATATGGTAGTTAGTGAGCTTACTAACTTAACGGACAGTTAGGGTGTTCGTCCACCCCCTTGTATAAAAAGCGACAGAACGATGTCGCACCCATGTAGTCACGTGCCCTAGTCCTGAGACACGTGTACTTATCTTGTGGACAAAACTGCTAAGAAAGTTGCTGACTTTCTTCTCTCTCACTGGATTTGGATATATGCCTCCAGTCCTGAGACATGTATTTCTATCTTGTGGACATCCGGCTAGAATACCGGACCCCTTTTCGATTCGCATATCGAAAACCCTTTTCATTCTTTTTACTTTGTTAAAGTCAGGCTAAAGTTTCAATGACATATCGAGGGACTTTAGACCAACGATGACATGATTGGGAGGAAATCATCCCCTTTTATTCTTTTTAAAACCGATCTCTTCTCATGACTTGACATCACCCAGAACACCTTTACTTGTAAAAGCGTTCTACAATAGCAAAGGATCAATCTAGATTTTTTAGCGCATTAAGACTAGGGGAAACTTTTTCTAGCCTTAATAGATATTTGTTTCAAACACTCAGCGAACCAAGGACTGTTTCGATATCCTTAAACCTTACTGAAAGATTCTCTAACCTTGGAGAACTTCGCAGAATGAGTCTGGGATTTTTCCTTGACTACTTTGATCATCGTAAATTTTAGACTCGATCAAAGTGGGGATTAACTGTAGACATCTAATTTTAGCCTCCTGTCCTGACAGAAGTGCAATGACGATAAATAAACCATCTTCGTGTTGGATCAAAGTAAATAATGCTTATGGATAACTGGTTAAGCAACAAACACAAAAGACTAGCCCAGATAAAGAACAAGGCCAACACAAGGTCTAAATTAACTAAACCGATCATAATTAGGCTTAAGCCCGTGTTTAAAACCCAATGATGACGGATTTAGGAGCGTCTAGGTTAAAATAAAAGCTGTCGCAGAAAATATCGCGCGCATCTCACAAAGTCGCGCTCAGCAGTCGCGCGCACTTATTAAATTGCGCACGACAGGCGCGCAACTTTCAGAGATGCGCTCGCGTAAGATTTAGAATATTAAATATTGAAAAATAGAATCTTACCATAGAGCTACGCGCAAGACAAATAGTTGTGCGCGGTTATTATACTCGCGCGCGACATTGCGCTGCGACAATGCTCTAAACCCTAAACCTAATCATTCCCTATAAATAAGACCCTAATCCGAGGCTTCAAGACACAGAAAATTAACCTAAACGCTGGCAGAATACTTGTGAACTTGTGCATCCAAACCCTCTTGTCCTAAACACTCACCCTTTTCGATATTTTGTTACTACGGTGGAGGTTCCCCAACAAGAAGGAGTCCATAAGTGTTCTAAACGGAGATCTAGCAAAGAGAAGTGGTAAATTCCCGAGCACTTAGTTAAATCACCATTATTTTTATTGTTTAAAAGAACTTTAATTAATTAATTAGTGTTGTTTGATCGCCTTAAAATAATAAATTAATTGATTTCACATAGTATTCTTTCGTTAATCAAGATTAGAATTGAATAAAATAATTGTTGGTTGATCACCTAAGTCAAGGCGAATATTGTTTATTTTATTGTTCTTTTCACGAATTTGATTAAATAAGAATAACGACCTTACGATGTAATTCCTATGTGAATTAATGTGTGTAAATAAAATCAATTAACATAGTTTTTAGGTATCACGTTGCATATATTGTTTGGCAATGAAATTGTGCAAAGGAAGAGCTAGTAGAGGCCGCACTAGGGCTAGGATCGCGATTCCCCTCTAAAGGGAACGTTATCTTAGTACCCTCGCTCCCGAACTCATTTCTGGTTTTCTAGACCAATTTGGGCATGGGTAAACTTATGATTCATGCTAAATATCCCTTGAACTCTACTTGGGAGAAAGGCATGAACGAGGTTTATGGGTTTTTCCTAAAACTCATTGGCGACTCCTACTTGTTTCTTACAAAAAAGCGTATATGATAGAATCATCTCTAATTCAAAGTCTCCCAAACAGTCAGGAATTAAAATCCTAATACACCCTAACAAGTGTAAAATCCTAGGCTTTAAGGGGCCATAGGCATCTAAGGAGATGGATATCCTACGATGGGAACACCCTTCTTACAATGAGCGTATCATGGGCAAATTACCCCATTTGAGGTTCAACTCCCTGACTATAGATCAAAAAAA
>NW_018744473.1:0-15719 GCF_001683475.1 Chenopodium quinoa
AAGCATTTTTCGTGTGGATAGCTTTTTGTGGTAACCTTTGGATTTTTCGGGTATTTTTATTAAAGGGGAGGAATTGATTGATCTATTGTTTTGTTTGGGGTTTTGGTTGGGCTTTCATAATGACGATTTTCGTTTATTTGGATGCCGGAAGTAGTCTTCCACTTCTTCCCTCCCGCACCTCCAAATAAACGAAGAACCATTTAGGAATATAATTTTGGATTGGAAAGCTAACTTATAACACCACAAAACACACACTCAACACAACAAAACAATCTCCGAAACTTCAAACCCCCGAATAAATTCAAGTACCTGCTCAAATTCAATATAATTCCAACACACCCAACCAACAATTCCAACACAATAAATTCACAATTTCACACAATTTAACCAATTTTCATGCACAAGTTAATCAAACTTAAGCAAGAAACTAACTACAATTCTCTTACTCCATAACTAATCACAAGAATCCACAAATTAATTATCAAAGGCAGCTTGTTTAAATCTCCTAATCATGCAACTAATCACACAACATTCATGAAATAAACAAATTCAGAGATAGATTAAAGAAAAGCACTAAGTTTTAAGATTGAAAGTGAAGTAGGGAAGAAGATTTTACCAATTAGAATTTGAAAATACTCTAAAATCCTCCAATTTACCCAAATTTCCTCCTTCTCTAGTAATCTTGGCCTTTTTCCTTTGTTGTTCTTCAATTTCAACTTGTGGGTCTTCAAAATTTTTGCCCAAATTTGTGAAAAATGTGGTTTTTGGAGAGAGAATTTGATGGAGAATAAGAATTTGTGAATTTTGAGTGAAGAAAGTTAGGATTTGATGATGAAAATGAAGAGAGAAGTTGGAGAAAATGTGGGTTTTTAGAGTGAGAAGTACGTAGATGGGAATGAGGAGAGAGAATAATGTAAGAATGATTGGTGAAAATGGGTGAAGAAGATTATAAGGGGGAGTAAGATTTTCTTTTTTTTTCTTTTTTTTTTTTACCCGGACATGAGGAGCGGACGTGCAGATGGCCGCTCCTGGTTGTAGAGGGCGTGCAGTTCGTTGGAGCGCCTGCTCCTAATCGATGGAGAACCTACTATTTTTTTTCTTCAAAAGGGGTCACCTTGTGAGGAGCGGGCGTGCAGATATTGGAGCGCCCGCTCCTGGCTGCAGAGCGGGCATGCAGTTCCTTAGAGCACCCTTTCCTAATCTTTGGAAAAACTAATGTTTTTTTCTTCAAAAGGGGTCACCCTGTGAGGAGCGGGCGTGAAGATGTTGGAGCTCCCGATCCTGGCTCCGGAGCAAGCGTGCAGTTCCTTGGAGCGCCCGCTCCTAATCTTTGGAAAACCTACTATTTTTTTTCTTCAAAAGGGGTCACCCTGTGAGGAGCGGGCGTGCAAATATTGGAGCGCCCGCTCTATATGGAGGAGCGGGCGTGCAGCTACTTGGAGCGCTCGCTCTAGATCTTCATCAAATCTTCTGTCTCGGCTGTTTAATTTCATCCTGTGAGGAGCGGGCGTGCAATGTTGAGGAGCGCCCACTCCTCACTGCTTATGGCTTGATTTATTTACTTCTTTGCTTCCTTTTTGCTCCCTTTTTTTTCTGTATCAAAACCATAAGAACATAATTCAATCAAATGTTAGCCAAAATCAGATATCACCAACATTCTTCTTTCTTTTCTCACTCACTTTTCGCTTTATTTCTCATTTTCTACCTCTTGTCGAATATCTTTTCCTTTTTTACTCGGGTTGCCTCCTGGAAGCGCTTCATTAACATCAATAGCTTAACGAACTCCACACTCAGGAGGTAAGATTACATTGAATTGATTCTACTACACCGACATGAGCACCCTCGTACTAAAGCTTGAGGCAATGCCCATTCACCTTAAAGGATCTTTTTCCGTCCAAATCCCAAACTTTCACGGCTCCATTAGGAAACACTTCCTTGACAACAAAAGGACCACTCCACCTTGATAAAAGTTTCCCGGGAAACAATTTCATCCTAGAGTTGTAGAGGAGTACCCTATCGCCTTTAAGAAATGCTTTCTTTTCAATATTGCGGTCATGGCAATCCTTGGTGTAATTTTTGTAGTTGCTTGCACACTCATAGGCCTCCAATATTAGCTCTTCAAGCTCATGTAAATCAAGCCATATTTTCTCTCCCACGCTAGCCAAGTCGAAGTTAATCTTCTTGATTGCCCATTGAGTTCGGTGTTCAAGCTCCACCGATAGATGACAAGATTTTCCATACACAAGACAATATGGAGTTGTGCCTATTAGGGTTTTGTATGCCGTTCTATATGCCCATAGAGCGTCATCAAGCTTTCCGACCTATCCTTCCTATTACTTGCAACCGTCTTCTCAAGGATTAATTTAATTTGACGGTTGGACACTTTTGCTTGCCCACTAGTTTGTGGATGATAGGTAAGGCCGAATCTTTGGTGAACCCCGTGCTTTCTTAGCATCTTTTGAAAAGCACTATGAACGAAATGTGAACCGTTGTTACTTACCACTGCTCTAGGAATTCTGAATCTTGGAAATATGAATTTCTTGAACATCTTCATGACTACCTTGTGGTCATTAGTTGGGGAGACAATGGCTTCAACCCATTTTGATACGTAATCGACCGCCACAAGGATGTATTGATTTCCATAAGAAGTAAGGAATAGCCCCATGAAATCATACCCCACACATCAAATACCTCTAGCTCAAGAATCGGTTGTTGAGGCATCTCGTTTCGCTTAGATATATTGCCGGTTCGTTGACACCGGTCACAAGTCTTCACAAACCCCAAGCATCCTTAAAGATGTGAGGCCACCACAACCTGCTACGCAAAACCTTCCATGCTGTTTTGTTTGCTCCCATATGCCCTCCTCAAGGATCGAAATGACACATCTTGAGCACATTTTGCACTTCTTCATCCAGAACAAACCTACGGAGAAAACCATCTACTCATCTCTTGTAGAGTATGGTTCATCCCATACATAGTGTCTTGCTTCCTTATTTAGCTTCTTCCTTTGGTTTTTGGAGAAATCGGGAGGGAATTCTCCACAAGCCAAAAAGTTCACCAAGTCGGCGAACCATGGAAGCTCCTTCTCATTCAAAATATAGAGCACATCATCTCTCAATTCATAACAAATGGGGATTTCATCATCACTAGCTTTCACATTCTTTAATCGAGAAAGATGGTCCGCAACCATATTCTCGGCCCCTTTCTTATCCCAGATTTCAACATGAAATTGTTGGAGAGATAAGACCCATCGAAGAAGATGAGGTTTGGACTCTTTCTTTTCCACAAGGTACCTAATAGCCGCATGATCGGTATAAAAATAGTTTTGGAACCAATGAGGTAGTTCCAAAACTTCTCAAAATTAAAGCATGTACCACGGCAAGAAACTCCTTCTCCGTTGTGGTGTAGTTCCGTTGAACTTCATTCAAGGTCTTGGACATGTAGTAAATGACGTGAAGTTTCTTCTCAATTTTGTCTCAACACCCCTCCAATTGCAACATCACTAGCATCGCACATAAGTTCAAACTAAAAATCCCATCTTGGCCCTTGCACGATTTGAGTAGAGATCAAAGCCTTCTTTAATTTGTTGAAATCTTGAAGACACTTTTCATCAAAAATAAAGATGTCATCCTTTTGAAGAAGAGCATTTAGGGGTCTAGAAATTTGTGAGAAATCCTTAATAAATCTTCTATATATAACCCGGCATGCCCCAAAAAGGATCTTACTCCTCTCACATAAATTGGAGGTGGCAATTTTTCAGTCACTTCAACTTTGGCCTTGTCGGCCTCAATCCCCTTGCTTGATATCTTGTGACCAAGGAAGATTCCCTCTTCAACCATATAGGTGTCACCGTTCTAGTTGAAATGAGATCACCATTTCATTTTCAACTATGGTCATTCCTCCCTTTTTAGGGACCACATGAACGAGGGAAACCTATCTAGAACTCGGGGGGGAAGATGATGCCGGCATCAAGAAGTTTGGTGATTTCTTTCTTCACCACCTCCCCCATTTGAGGATAGAGTTTCCTTTGCCTCTTAATGGAAGGCTTAGCACCCTCCTCAAATGTTATGTGGTGCATACATAAAGCGGGACTAATACCTTTGAGGTTATCAATGGTAGCCCAGCACCTTGGTGGTTTCTTAAAACACCACATAACATTTGAGTTTGGCACTAGTCCAAAGAAAAATTCACAATAACCGGAAAAGTTGAATTAGGACCCAAAAACTCATACCTTAAGTGTGATGGTAGAGGTTGTAACTCTACCATTGGAACACCCTTACCTTCTCTTGAGGTAGCTATTTCCAAAGCATCATCACTTGTGATTCCCATGCATACATGCTCAATGCTTTCTTCCGTACTTCCTTCAAGCATTCCTTCATACAATGTCATCTCCTTGCCTTGCTCACCTATCTTTTCCTTATTCAAAAGGACATTCTCAAGGGCATCGTTAGTAGTGAGCAAGTGCTCATGCATAGAAGTCACAATAGAATCAATAGTATCAATCATCATACAATTGTCAAGACTAGAGCTTGAATATTTCATGCTCTCATTCAAATCAAATTCTATCACCTTATCTCCTACTTTTAGTGAAATCTTAGCACTTTTAACATCTATTAAAGCGCTCGAAGTAACAAGAAAAGGTCTTCCTAGAATTATTGGAATGTTCACATCTTCATCCATCTCTAACACAACAAATTCCACCGGGATTACAAACTTTCCCACCCTTAGAGGAACATCCTCTACCTTACCTTTTGGAAATTTTATGAAACGATCTGCCAATTGTAAGGTAATGTTGGAGGGTATAAGTTCTCCTATCTCAAGTCTTTGATATACCGAATATGGCATAAGGCTAACACTAGGCCCAAGATCACATAAAAAATTATCAATTTGCATATTATATATAGCACAAGGCTAACACTTTCTTCCAACACTTTACCACTCCTAGTTGATATAGCATTTACGGGCCTCTTAGGATCTAGTCCTTGGGGTGGAAGTTTAGAAGTGCTAGTCTCTTCCTTCAAAGCATTGGCAAATTGAGAAATTTGTGTTTCAATCATTTTATTATGGGTCATGACTTCACTAAATTTCTTATCACTAGAGGCCATGAAAGTATTAAACATTTTAGTTTGACTTTCCATCATTTCCTCCAAGCTAGACTTACTAGGTGGTGCTTGTGCATAGTAGTTGTCTTGGGGAGCTCTATAACCTCTAAAATTCTAATTGGAAGCATTTTGATTAAAAGAACCTCTATTATAATTGTTGTTCCAATTGTTCCGATTATTAGAGTTTCCCCTTGGGGATATTTCCCTTGATTCCCATAGTTTCCTAGGTTATTATGATTACCATAACCACCTTGTTGGTTGTAGTTACCTTGGGGAATTTGGTCCCTTTGGTTCCTATTTCCCATTAGTTTTGGTTATGGTAATCATAATTATTTCCTCTTTGGTTATAGGAATTTCCCCCTTGTTATCTTTGATTAGGTGGTAAGTATCTTTGATTATCATTCCTAGGTCATTATCATAGACAAGGCATTGACTTGTTCATTTTCATTATCATTACCATCTTCATATTGGGGTTGAGGTTGAGAATCATAACTATAAGAAGAGGTATCATGGTCATATGACCCACAATTTTCACAAAACAAACACCCATGTGGCATGTTATTAGAAGTAGAAGGAGAAGAGTTAGAATTCATACCTCTTCCCTTAGATTGGGAGGGATGCTCTTATGTTGAACTAGAGGTCTCTAGTTTTTCCTTGATGACGTCATCTCCTTGCCAAGGTTGGCGATTTGGGACATCAAATTGTTGATGGAATTAAGGTGATCAACGGAGTAAACCACATTTCCTCCCTTGTTTAGAGACTCTCTCTCTCCTTCTTGCCAATCCATGTGGTGCCTCACCACATCCTCAATTATCTCTTGACTTGCTCCTCCGTCTTGTTCATAATCGGGCCACCCGCTCCCGCATCTAGGCTAGTCTTTCCTTGTGGGCTCAAGCCCCCATAGAAGATTTGAAGCACTTGGTATGTCGGAATGCCATGATGGGGACACTCTCTTTAATATTCTTTATACCTCTCCCAAGCCACATAAATGGTTTCACTAGCCCGTTGACGAAAACCTTGTATCAAAGCCCTTGCCTCGGCCGTCTTCTTTTGAGAGTAGAATCTCCCTAAGAAAGTCGTGGTGACCTCGTTCCAAGTTCTCAAGGAGTTCGGCCCTTACTTCTTTCTCAAGCCATTCAAGAGCCCTTCCTATCAAGGAGAAAGGAAATAGCTTTAGTCTCACAAATTCTTGAGTTACCCCATTTACCTTGATCGTGTTACAATATTTTTCAAATTTGTTCAAATGTGCAAGAGGGCTCTCTTTTTTTTGCTCCACTAAATTGCCTCCTTTTGATCAAATTTATCATTGACGAGCGTATTTCAAAATCATTGGCTTGAGTAACGGGTGGAGCAATGCCACTTGAAGCTCTATAAGCTCCCGGAGTTCCCAACTCCTTCAAAGGCCTTTGGACCGATTGTTCCTCACCAGCCATTTGTTCTTGTCTTTCCTCGAAATTGACCTCCCTAGTTGGGGAAGTAGTTAAATGGACTAGAACCGGCTCTCCTTATCCTCTTATAGGTTTGCTCAATCTCGGGATCGTAAGGAAACCAAAATCCTGTTATGATTTCTGCACATACACTCTCAACAATTGCAATTAGTAACGAGGCTACAAGTGTAGCCAAAAAGAAACACACTTTTTTTTGAATTTTTTTATTTTATGGTGAACTTAGACTCAAGCAATCAATTAGCAATCAACAACACTGTTCCCCGGCAACGGCGCCATTTTTATGGGCATTAGAACAGTCGCACATTCCACACTCAATCAAACACATTTATTATCAAACACCTTACAAACTAAACATAATGATAAGTAAGAGTTCGGTCCACAAGGAACGGGATATGGTTGCTAAAGATCTTAACACTTAAGCTAATTCGAAGTCTATGGTCAATTGGGGTTCGTCAAGTAGACAAACAAAATATGATTCTAAATCGATGGATTAAAGACACTAGGGAATGGGATCCACTCAACCAAGGCAATTAGGCAAACGGGGAGTAAAATAGAAAAGGTATAGCAAGGACAATATGTAAAATCGCCCTCATGCAATTAGAAAACAACTCACACTACTAAACTTAGATTCCTCATTAGTCTAGCAATAGATGATACATAATCAAATTGCAATAAGTAATGACATACTCAATTTACATTCCCATGTCAAACTAAGCATATCATGCTATCAAGCTCCTAAGTCAAGGGTAGCTAATCCTATCATGAAGAACTAAAAAGCAATTTCATATAATCAATTTAATTGCAATACAAATAAACATCAATGCTTCTCCTAAATTTGCATAATTAACCCAAAAGGTTGAGCTTCACCCAACCCCTAGCAAGAAAACTTACTCACAAATCATGTTTATCAACATGCAAACAAGTATTAGGGTTCTAACTTCTTCAATAATTGGGGAAAAATGATTAAACAATTGAAATAACTATCATCCAATAACAAATTATTAAGAACTAATAAGATTTAAATATCATGCAAGAACAAATAAAATCAGAAATTGAATGGAGAAAATTAGAAGGAAGTTACTAATTGAAGCTTGGAAATGTTGAATACGAAGTGCCAATTCATGAGGATGATTCTTGAAACCAACTATTACAATGATTAATTTGATGAAAACCTAAGCTACATTAATGTGTCAAACTAAGAGGAGTTTCTAAAAACTAGGCTATTTCTGTCTAAGTTACAAATGAACTAAAGGGGAAGTATTTATACTCCCCAAAACATATAGGGAAATCCGTCAAAAGAAAACGGATTCCCAACGAAGGAGCCCCTGCTCCACGGCCAGGAGCGCCCACTCCAGATTGTTGCACGCCTTCTCCAGCTGTGTTCAGAATACAAGCAGTTTTGAAAGTTTGGGGAGGAGCGCCCGCTTCTCACAGGGTGCACTTAGTAGTAAGTTTGGCAAAAAACTTGGCAGAAGGTTTGGAGCGCCCGCTCTTGACAAGTGCACGCCCGCTCCAGCTGGAGCGCCCTCTCCATTCTCTAATTTCCTTGCCTTGAACACAAACCATGCATCGAATACATTCCAAATTGTGTCGAAAAACCTGTAAAACATGGACAAACACAAACCAAGAGGGGGTAAGGCCGAGACAAATCATTTTCATTCAAAAACGGGTTAGAAAGAGGGAAAATGAATGCAAAATCGGATTTAAATTAACACAATAAGTGGTCAAATAAACCACTTCTCACCTATATATCAACCAACAAATTAAAAGACACATATCAGCCAACAAGAGAAATATCAGCTAACAAAAGGTACCAATCAGCTAACAGAAGAAACATATCATCCAATAAAATGATGAAATAAGCAAACAAAAGCAACATGTTAGCCAACAAAATAAACATACATTTGTCACTAAGCAACATGTTAGCTATCAAAATAACTACTTTTCACTGAGTGGTGTGCCACGTATATATATATATATATATATATATATATATATATATATATATATATATGTGTATATATATATATATATATATATATATATATATATATATATATATATGTGTATATATATATATATATATATATATATATATATATATATATGTGTATATATATATATATATATATATATATATATATATATATATATATATATATATATATGTGTGTATATATACACATATGTATATATATACACATATGTATATATATACACATATATATATATACACACATATATATATATACACACACACACATATATATATATATATATATATATATATATATATATATATATATATACTTTCTAGCATAAAAAAGTTAGTTTAATTTTTTATTTTCAATGAAATTTGAATAGAATTTAAGGATAAGATTGTTAATTTAGAGTTTAATTTCGATAAATACCAATATTTATAAGTACAAATTAAATTATTATTTTTTCCAAAAAAGTATTAGATTATAACTATGATCTCGATAATTATCATATAAATTTATTTTTTATATCATAATTTTTTTTAGTAGCGAAGGAAGAAGTTCAAAATGTACAACATCCATTTATAATATATATTCTAATTGATTATAATAATGTACTTTAAAAACAAATATGACATTATTGTATGTAGACTTATCAGTTGGTTATGGGTCATTTTGGATCGGGTCACTTTAGGTCACTGGTCAAGAAATGTTTAACCCTAGCCCAAAGTTTTGAGTTCATGTGCACCTAACAAGCTTATAAAATATTTTTTACTTAATTTATTTTTGGTTAATTTTTAGAAATTTCTAATATTTCAATCTTATTTTGCTATTTTTTTTTAATAATGTTTTTAATCAAACATTTCATCAAAATTATAATTAGTCATTATGTTCCTAGTTCATAATTTAAATCATCACAAAAGCACATCAATTTCTAATTAATATTGTATGAATGATATATTTTAAAATTGGCATATAGATTAAACGTTTGTCTTAAGATTCAATAAACAACATGGGTTTCGGGCACAAAACTAGTATATAATAAGAAGAGTTTTTTTTCTGAGTTTTTAGAGCACCACGTAGGATTATATGAAAGGAATTGTGTCCTTCGAACAAGTGTATTATTCCGATAGGGGGTTCGAAATTATTAGAAAGCTAATTTTTCCAGTGATGTCAAGTGATCGGAATGCCTGGGTGTAGGCCACTTTCGATCAGTAATATTAATGCATAATTAATATTACAGCTTAATCTTGACTGAACCCTTCGGTCACACCCAAGCAACTAACGAGATGAAGCGACGAATTAATTAGGAATTAATTAATGAGTCGACCGAGAAATTAATATTTAGACGTCGAAAATTCGAGCTTGGAGCGTCGAAACCGAGCGTCGGAACCACATCTCAAATGTCGAGCAAAAATTTAGAACTTGGCAAGACAGGAAAATGCTTCAAGTAACAAGTAAAACCCTAGCCACGCTAAAGGCTAGGGAAGCATGCCAAATAGGAGTGTGCCACGTGGCAGTACACGTGGTTGTGCTATATGGAAGCCACCAAGTGGCAGCGTGCCACGTTGGCAGCGTGCCATGTGGCAGCGTGCCACGTTGGCAGCGCGCCATGTGCAGCGTGCCACGTTGGCAGCGCGCCATGTGGCAGCGCGCCATGTGGCAGCGTGCCATGTTGGCAGCGCGCCACAGAGGAAGAGACGTGGAAAAAGGGGGTCGTGGACCCGGGTGACGGATCATGGACACGGGCCAAAAGGAAGTGGCCCAACTGAACCAATTTGGGGCTCAAGGTTGGGTGACACATGGTTAGCTCACAATGCATGTGAGTTGCCTTAGGGACAAAGTGAGAAAGTGGTCCTCACCTAACCATGTGGCACTTGCTACTTGTTTCCTTGGTTTATTTAACTAAGGGTTGAATTCATCAATCTTTCCATGTGGATCTTTTGTAAAAAAAGTCACACATTGAAAAATGAGTGGAATTCAAAAAAAAAGCTTTCCTTATAAATAGTCAAGGCATGGCTTGGTGTTCACTTGAGTAAGAGTTGGAAAAGGCATCACTATTTGTGAAAACCTTTGAACTCAAGAGTTGAAATAGGCATCACCATTGTGAAAACCTTTGAACTCAATTACTCGGGTTTTGGTCGGGCCTTGCTAACTCCAAGTCATTGGACCTAGTCGGTGTTCGAGTTATGGGAGGACTTTCGTTGGAGGTCATCATAATTTCGAGGCTAGCTTTCGAAGTAAGAGCCCCTCGAGGTCAGGCGAAGCACATGTCAAAGGTATATTTATTATCTTAATCTTGTCATTAAGTTAATTATGTTTATGGTTTTTATTTATTGCGAGTGCGATCTTGTTTTTGGGTTTGTTTCCGCGGTGAGTCGGACTCACCAAACCCCAACATTATAATATTTAACACGTCATGAAGGATTATAAATTTTTTTTATAGCTAATTAAATATGAAAATAGTGTTTTCTTTTAAAATTAAATAATCCAAGGGCCATATAAGCAACATTGGTGAATGAGACTTTAGAGTTTAAATTAATTATATAAAATATTATCTTTTGACATTTTATCTAAATATACAACGAATGAGAGGAAATTTACAATTTGTCCTACATAAATTTTTATATGTGGTTGTCCACACCATGTGGCCGAGGTTATTTATTCAAAAGTTACTTATGCTGAGATTACATATTCAAGAGATCCTCGGTAGGTCAGGATTACTTATTTAGGGGTTACTCGGTCGGTCAGGGGTTACTCTTACATAGAAAACGTTTTAACCAACTAAGTAACCCTAGAATAAGTAACCCTTGACCGACTAAGTAACCCGTGTTAACCCCCGAATAAGTAACCCTATTAAAAACTCACTAACCGACAGATTAACCCGAATTAAGTTACCCTTGACCAACTAGATAACCCGTAAATGAGTTACCCCGACCACACCGTCATACAGAAAAAGCATCCATAAATTTCAAAATAAAAATATTACTATATGATATATAATACGTACAACAACAAAAAAAGAATAAATTTATCACATAATTAAATACATTAATATATTTGTTTTTAAAAAATATAAATAAACTGTGTATCGTACGTGCTTCATCTATTTAATTTTATTTTAGAATTGAAAAAATCAATCGCCACATAAGCGAAATTCACGATTGACATTTGAGAGTTTATTTTTATGTGTTAGGTCAAAGAACTACTAATAGTGTTTTAAGGATTAAATTATTTAAAGAAAAATATCTTTTAACATTAACTATTTGTTCTAATATCCGACGAATAAGATATAATATTTCAAAAACTTTTAGGTACTCCCGATTTAAAATAAATTTATTGTAAATCGGCGACGCACACGTGCGAGCTAATTTACTCTTTTTTTATTTCTATAACAAAACTCGCGAAAATAAAAAAAAAACTCGAAGTTAGAAATCACTGAACAACAATGGAGAAGAGAGAAAGTGAGAAAACGCAGAGAGAAAATGCGAATTTGAGTACCTTGAGGCTTCGATCATCATTGGAGAATACATCATTGAACTTCAATACCTCAAATTACAATAATCAGATCCACGAATTTATAGGAAATCAGAGGCGAATTTATACAAAATCAGAGGCAAATTGAAACTCCCTTGTCAAATGATGTTGAGAACTCAAAGTCTTTTGCTGAAATCGATTTAAATTTATCGATTATAGAAGAAGAAGAAACATAGAGTTTTGGAGATGAATTTGTTCCAAGTTTTTACAATAATAAAAATTCTGACACTGGAGGTAATCAAATATTTGGAGGTAATCAAATTTGTTCTAAGTTACCCTTTGAATGCACAAATTTTAATTTACCCTTTTTATGCATAAATGTGACCCTTTGTTTGCTCAAATGTTTACCCTTTTTTTACAAAACATTAATCTTTTTATATAAAAATGTTACCCTTTGTATGCTCAAAAGGTACCCTTTTTATGAATAAAAGTGATCCATACATAACATAGTATTACTCCCCTCCAATTTGATTTAATTTCTCTAAACAGAATGATATGATGCCTCTGCTTATCTGATATGTCTGTTTAAAATCACAGTTGCAAATCCAATTGATGTTTCTGGTTTTGATCTTAGAGGATCATTTGTTGGTGTAGTAAGAGAAATTTTTGAAGAAATATTAGATTTGTATGAAAAACATGCTGCCATATTGGGGTTTTCAATAATAAAGCATTCAACTAGATACTTCACAAACACAGAAGTAAGTGAGAAAAATTATGTGTGTTTTGCTGAAGGAAAGAGAAATTCAGGTGCAAGAAAACAAAGTTAGTTGATATGGTTGATGAAGTGGATGTAAACGTGAAAACAAGAAAGCCAAGATAAGTAGTCATTACAAAGATCGGATAACAAGGCATGCATAAGAGCAAAACTGAATAAAAAAGGACAGTTTTAGGTGGTGAATCATGTTTAACAGCATAACCATGAGCTAACAAGGTCACAGTTGCATTATTTGCATCGTTCTGAAAGAAAAATAACAGGAAAAAAGATGAAGCAATCAAAACAATGAAATCTTCAAGTCTAACTACAATGGACACTTTCAATTACATAGCTACAGAAGCTGAAGGAGAACATAATGTAGGGCATAGTGTTCGTTGTAGATTACCTGAATTTTTGCTCAAGGTTAAGAATGAAGCAAATTGAGGCTGGAGATGCGCAAACTTTAGTGAACATTTTAAATCAGGAACAATCAGAGGATCTAGACTTCTTTTTAGAGTGAAGTTTGACAATGAAAGAAGAATTTCCAATATCTTTTAGAGGGATCTAATGATGCTAGAAGACTATAAGATATATAGAGATGTGCTCGTCTTTGATACAACATATAGAACACCAGATATAATCTTATATGTGCTCCATTTGTTGGCATAAACAATCACTTACATAATTGTATGTTTGCATGTGCTCTTATTGGGGATGAAAAAACAGAATCGTTTGTGTGGCTATTTGAAAAGCTATAGAGAATAGAACACCAACTAAAATATTCACTGACGAGGACCAAGCAATGGGAAATGCAATTGAGAAGGTAAAAAATTTATATTTACATGTTACCCTAACTAATAAGTTTTGATAACATAAAATATTTTACCATCAAACCACAATTTACCCTTTTTAGTGCATAAAGTTAACCTTTTAACTGCATAAAGTGACCCTTTTTATGCATGAAGTGACCTTTTTATTATTAATGTAGGTGCTTCCTAACATAAGACATAGACTTTGTATCTGACATTTGGAACAAAATGTAATAATCAGATTTGGGGCTCTAAAAAACACAAAGAGTTCAAGCATGCATTTAACCAGTGCTTAAAGTGGTGTATGACAGAACAAGAATTTGAAGAAAAGTGGCAGGCAATGATGCAAAAATATGACTTAAGAGCACACTCTTGGTACAAAAGAGTGTATGAATTGAAAAGGAAATGGTATCCTGCCCTTAGTAGAGATTTCTTTTGGAGTGAAAGCACTAATCATACTATAGGATTCAAAGCGAGTAAAGCAACTACCTTGACAGATTTTTATACCATATTTAAGAAGACAACTAATCGTTAAAGAAGCACAAAGAAATATGATGAATTTACCTGTAGCAAGTCAATAGCATTTACTTCATTGCCACTGTCCGGAATGCTAAAACATGCTGCATAGGTAAAAAGATAACTCAAAAGTACATAAATAACACAAAATATATAGCAGATTAAATGTAGCTACATGATTTTGGTGAACAGGTTTTCACTTTATCACTCTTCAAAGATTTTGAAGAGGAGTTTGGATACTCTATTACAAGAACTGTTCAAATGATAGGGAGAACTGAAATGTCTACTTTATCAAGTAACCCTAGAAGACAGGCCATGGTCTGCACATCAAGTAAATTAATATACATGAGATCCAAAGTGTATGGTGTACTTGTAAAAATTTTGAAGCATTTAGATGGTTATGTTATCATTGCATCAGAGTTTTACATCTACATTCAGTAACATGAATACCAAACAAGTATGTGAATGACAAAAATACTTGATGTTAAAAGAGCTGTAACAAGCACAAGTGTACCAACAATACTTAAGCATTGAGAATGTCAGAAGCAGCTTTTGTAGTTACAAGCACAAGTGTACCAAACAATACTTGATTTTAAAAGAGTTGTAACAAAAGGAAGAAGCAAAAGAGAAAAAGGAGGGCTTGAAAAAGGCAAGAGAAAAAAGAAACAAACATTGCCACCTCCATATTCAAAATTTAGATCAAAGACACCTAACATATAACTTTCTTAAGAATTTTTTGTTATAAGCTTTAGAACCTTTTTATCATTATACTTTGTATTGTTATACTATTTTATTCTTTTTTTTTACTCTATGACTAGTTTTGGTTAAAATTTAAATGATACTCTTATTAGCACATGTAGTTAAGTGGAAACATGAATAAAGTAAACGCATACCCTTTCGTGAATATAAGCTATCCATTTTATACACATAAGTTACTCTTTTTATGCATAAAAGTTACCCTTTCTTCCCAAAAAAATAACTTTTTCATGCATAAAAGTTACCCATTCTACCCACAAAGGTACTCTTTTTATGCTCAAAGGTTACCCATTCTATGCACAAAAGTGACCCCATAAAACTAAATTGAACCTTTAACCTGTATGAAGTAACTCTTATACATGTATGAAGTGACCCTTTTTAGTGCATAAATGACCCTTTTTTAATGCACAATTAAAAAGAAAGATATATACAAAATAACATTTCAAATTACTTAATGTATGTACATACATTTATTTTTTCTAAACAAAACCACCAAAAAATACATTCAGTTTTCAAAAAAAATAAAAAATAAACCCACCAAAAACTATACCATAGAAAATTTAATTACTATGTACATCATTGAACTTGATGTATGCACATACATTAAGTTTTCAAAAAATACTCCTACACCTAATCACTGACTAGTTAGTTTACTCTTTAGAAGGAGTGTACTTCTTTGTTTGTTATTTTTCCCTTTTTTCTTTGAGCTTTTCTTCTGCTGCCTGTGCCTGTGCCTTTTCTTTTGCTTCCTTTGTAGCCTTTCTTCTTTCCTCAGCTTCTTTCTTTTTCTTCTCAGCAATTGTAGCCTTTCTTTTTTTCTTCAATTGCCTTGACATAATCATCATTTTTCTTCTTCTCATTGAACTTGGCTAATTCTT